>NC_073350.2:31420000-31647500 GCF_027580225.2 Misgurnus anguillicaudatus | reverse complement strand
ACTCATTGTGAATGTGTTGACGTTATAAATAAACTTGGGTTTTGGTTAGCATGCCTCACATGCCAAATGCAAATGGGGGATAAGAATATAAAATGATTCATAGTGTCAGTAATGCTTATAAGAGATGTGCTCTGTGTTTCAGATGGGAGGAGGAGGTGATGAGGAGACAACAGATGGAGTTAATGATACAGACGCTACAGGAGGTGAGCTCACCTGAACACCAGACGTCTAGACTCTATTACTGTCAAAATCATTACATCAGTTTTTGTAATCTTTTGGCTGAAACTAGAGTTTCCACCTTTAAATATTGTAACGTAGATAAACGTATGGACTTTATATAACTGAAAGAAAGTTATTCCAATAATAAAGCGCCTTTATTAACTCACAGTCATATTCTGAATGAACTTTTATTTTATAACTTTTTACTGATTCACTGATAGTGTCAAAATACATAATACAAGCACAGAATGCTAATAAGACTCATGTACAATTTTATAAATAAATTACTTAAACTTTGACCTGTACTTCATGCAAGGTATACAGCTTTCAGTCATATGGACTGATTTATGTTTTTGCAAGTGTGCACGGCCAAATTATACTATGAGTATATCTTATTGTAGCAAATATAAAATCGCATGTGATCTGTACAACAATCTGGGTCAGCGCTTTAAATAAGGGCTATCGTCATATACAGAACAAAAGTTTCCATTCCCCCATCAGGACCGCCATGGCAAAATTCCTCTAGAAATACAGTGCAAGTGTAAAGCGTCATCTTCTGCTATCCAGCGCTGATGCAATGAGAAATCAATGAATTCCTGCAACTGTGTTTGTGTTGGATTATGGGTCAGCAAAACCGCTGAGAAGCTTCCCAAGAGAGTCCTAACATGCCCGGACCCTGAATTTTTAATTCTGCCTTGAGTCGTATGGATTTCTTTTCTACTCTTTACCATCACATCTGTAGGGATTTCATTCGATTGGAGTGGGATGATCTGTGGTTTTAATTGTGCTGCCCATTAACAGCGTTTCTCAAAAACATACAAAACTGGCTGTTTGCTGTTACATTTGGGAGACGCTTTTATCCAAAACCATTACAAGGCATACATTTTTTTTATTAGCATGTGTGTTCCATGGTTCAAATCCATGACCGATTGCACTGCTAATGCAATGCTCTACTACTAAGCCATACACAGATTTATAGACAGATCCAGTAGACTAAAAAGTGAGCAAATAAGACTGATATAGTAGATGAATTTCTTATGTTTCTGTTCTATGTTTGTTTATCCTCAGAATGTTCACGAGTCTGAAGCCATTCAGGATGAGTTGAACGAGAAGATAGAAAGATTGAAAGCTGAGCTGGTGGTCTTCAAGAGTCTCATGACTGACGTGAGTATTTAACATTAAAGCTCTTGGCTTGCTTGGAGTCGTTTACACAATAAAGAGAACAAAACAACTACAGACGAGAACCGTTTAATCTGTTAGTAAAGTGCAAACGTTTGAGAACTGGTTTTAAAGTGAGTAATTTTTCGAAAAGGCTGCCGTCATCGTTTCTGTGTAAGTGCCAAAAACCAAATCTGCGAAGACGGTGACATCATGCACATGCATATTCGTTGTACGAGCCATACGTTGTTTATTTTTCATTTATTAGATCTGGATTTTATCATTTTAAATAATTTTCAAAATAATATTTAAATGTTTCTGAACTTTGAAGCTCCAATAAGTTAAATATAGAATAGTGACGTCCTGAAGACATTTTCTAGTTTTGTATATGGAATCAGTCCCTCCAGAAAAATGCGATTATGCGATCGAATGCATAATCAGACAAAGTCTGCATATTTATGCGGGGCCGCATTTTTTCAAATACGCCGCACTTTAGCAGCATAAATTGCAGATTTCTGCGCGCAAAATATGCAGGGCTTGCATGATTTCATAATCCCCGCGTTTTCATATAAAATATTCACATATAAGCAGAAAGTTAAAAAATGTTGCATTTACTTTAAACAAGCGCAGCCAAGTCCCCTGTTGCTATGGGAACGTTATGAAGTGACGTAATTACGCGACATGAACATCATTAAAAAGCTGCAAACCCCAACTGCAGTTGTTGTAAGTTCTCGCAGTTTTCACAAGTTCATGCAGTTTTTACAAGTTCACGAAATTTTTATTGCATAAAATTGCATAAATATCCCGCATATTCCATCACATTTTTGAAGAAAACGTGCTGCAAGATTAAGGATTTTTGCCTGCAACAATCACAAATAACTCTGGAAGGACTGTGTAATGCTATGTACACACCAAACGCGTAGCATCGCATTCCTCGCTTTAGATTACTCACTGAATTTAACTTTGTGTCATGCGAATTTTTCGCTTGAGTTGAATATTTTTTATTTTTTGAGGCGAATAGCGCGTTTTCACTGAAACGGCCAATTAGCGTTATTCGCACTGCGCGAGTTTTCTTTTGATTGATTTTGTATGCAATCTACTTTGGCAAATCGTTGAATTCGCGTTTGGTCTGTATGCCCCATAAGAATGGAGCAATATAGTTTTTTTTGACCGTGTAACATTTAGACTTTTCTCCTGGCCATTCTCATGGTTTGCGTATAAATAGCACGCAGTGTGCATATGATACACAGTCCTTCCCGTTCACTTAATACGGCACATCTTTTCGTGTCGTTTTATGTATTGTTTTTTTTTCAACATTGTCGCTTGGGATCAACTTTTTGTAACATAAAATTACATCCAAACTCCAATTCTAACCCCAACTTCAAGTGACCATGGTTTAAAAATAGATAAAAACATGAAGAAACCGATATATTATATGACATCCTTAAAGCAAATCCTAAATTAAATTTTTGCAAAGAAATAATTCAGCATCCAATACATGAAACAACATGAAAAGATGCGCCGTATTCAGTGAACGGGAAAGACTGGCGTATCAAAATTGTAATTTGGCATATGTATTGCACAACTTTTCACACTGCGTGCTATTTATACTCATTTCATGAGAACAGGTTGCTTTTCTCAGTTAACTTTGTTAATAAATTCTTTTGGTTTTTGGAAGAGTGGATATTATTCGAGTTCAAATCATGCTCTTATATCACGAAGGTAGAAAGAAATAAACAATTAGACGGATTGCTAAATACGTGTTCATTCTACAGGCATGTGCGAGTACTTCACAACCAAACAATGATGGCAGCATCTGTGTTTGTGCTACTCAAGATAGTGAGTTTATTAACGCATTTTTAACAAAGTTTACAAAAGTTTGATGCTTTTTAGTCCCAGGTCCCTTATAGTAATAAATCTACATCTACAAATTCGTTCAAACAACACATTTTTGTATTTATTGCTCTGTAGAAGAAAAATGCATTTGTGCACAGGGTGAAGTGTTTCTTTACCAAGTAACATCGCCAACTACTGGCCGGGCGTGCATAATACAGCGTTTATAGTTGTTTTTGCGGATTTGTGTAAATGGGGAACGCTTTGACCATTTGTGTTGTTTACACTATTTTTTCAAATATGCAAAGAAAGTCTTCTGTTTGTACAATCGTTAATGTTTAAACGTACCCTCAGTCTCATTGTCTAGTCAAACACACCAATTTATAACAGCTGACCCGAATGGAGAGGAATGAACAAACCGTGCATCCAAATTTGGATCTGGAATTAGTCACGAATGCCATTCTTAAAATCAGTTCACCTGTTATGCACATGAAGTGGTCGACTGTATAACATCTATAAATATCTGTGTTAGGAAGCACACTCAATAATAATTTCTAAATCCTGAGCACTGATTTTTATCATAAGGGTGACAGACGGCCCAGTAGAGCTGTACAGAACCGGAAGATATTCCTCGATCTGAAAGTAAGATTGAATGAAAGTTTGAGTTTATTCAGTTGGATGAAGGAAAACAATTGCCTTGATTCATTTGTTCAGACTTATTTTAAAGAGGAGGGGTGATAATGGACCCCTATTCTTTTCTCTTCTTCTTCTTCTTCTTCTCTCTTAATATTAAACAAATGAATGAAAGCAGTTGTTTCCCAGGCGTTTAGGTGAAAGTGTTTGTTGCGTGCCTCTGGATTTACCACAAGACTAACGTGTTCGTTGTTGAATGGTTTGCAATGACATTGATGTATGATTTGACATGTTTATCGTTTGTAATTTACAATCGACGTTGATTAATTAAAGAAACTTTCTGGATTCATTGAAAGCTCAGATTTATTGACAACATTATTATGACAGAAATATGTCTCCTCCCTCTGTTTCATTGGTTTGTTTTGGTTACAGTAATGTTTTTTTTTTCTTTTTTTAATGGATTCAAATGATTTTCTGTGGTAATAGACACTATACCAGACTAACTTGTACCTAAACCAAAATTTCTGGTTATGGTGTTGTTTTCAATGGAAGTGAAAGTTCTTGCTTCATCTCTTCTGCATTGCAGTTTGCGTTTTTTGAGGCATGAAAGTAGGGCTGCACGATATTGAAGGGAAATGCGATAACTTGCTAAATGATGTGATATACGATACATGCTTTATGTTTGTCAAATAAATTTAAATAATAAAAAATATCTATTTAAAAACTGACCAAATATAACAGGGTAAATGACGTAACGTTAATTATTTTGTGTCCGTATGGTTCAATTAAATGTAAAAGGGTTCAAATTTCAAAATACATTTTTTTTTCCCTAAAATTTCTGATTTTATTTCATTTTGATAGAATATTTTTGTTGAATAATTGCAAAAATGTCATTGTGGTGTAACCGGTCTGTGTCAATTGGTGTTTCTAGTATTTTTTTATATTATTATTATTATTATTATTAATATATAAATATATTATAAATATATTTATAAAAAACTGGAATAAAATATAATCATCTAGTTCAGTGTAATATGATTTTTTTACATACACAAGATTATTTAGAAAATGGAGCTGTTTTCAGCATATGTCAAGACAAATATAGCAATATAGCAAAAATGCATTAAAATTTACATTTAGAAATAACTAATACGATTATATTTTAATTTTTTTTTTTTTTGATGATTATGCTAACATGCCATCAAGGTGGATAAAATATTTAATATTTCTCATTCTTTGGTGCAATTGACGGTTACACCCTTTGACATTTTCAGGTCCATTCAGTCTTAAATTTCATAAAAATGGTGCAAATGTAATTTTTTATTGCATAAATTTAACATGTGCATTGAAATAAACCTAATGCATGCTTTAAAAAAATTTTTTTTTTTAATTTTTAATTTTTTTAATTTCTTGCTTGTTTTTGTCACTGACCCAACTACATATTGTACATATTTTACATCGTTTCTAGTTAAGAAAGCGTCATTGATTAATTTTTTAAAGTAGTAAAATCATTCAGTCCTTGCAAATCATTGCTATATGTGTATTGCAATATGGGCATCTGCGATATTTTGCCGATTTCTGTATATCTTGCAGCCCTACATGAAAGCAAGAAAAAAGTAATAGTTGCTATATGTAGAGTATGTCTGCATGAATCTCACAATGTTATGATATTAATCTTGTTCCTCCAGCATCAAAAGCTCATTGTTTGTACAGTACTAGTTATCTTTAAATTCGCAGAAACTGAGTTTTGATTCTCTGTTTAGCAAATGTCCGACCTCGACTCAAAGATTCAGGAGAAAGCCATGAAGGTGGACATGGACATCTGCAGGAGAATAGACATCACCGCCAAACTGTGTGACGTAGCTCAGCAGAGAAACTCTGAAGATATGTCAAAGATGTTCAGCATCAGTCCATCCAGATCACCAGCAGACAGAGTCAGTACCACACACACACACACACACACACACACACACACACACACACACACGGGAGGTCACTTGCTGACACTGCATCTTTAAATGCACACAAGGTTATCGCATTGCACTGCTGCCAGACCCATAACATTCGATGGGTTGTTGCTCCGGCTTATGTGCATGTTTTTTTATCGTGTTTGTGTATCTCAGGCGGCTTTAGTGTGTCGAAAGAAGGAAAAGAGAGTGGTTTCAGATGAGGAAACTTCAGACATGGATGCAGATCATAGCACCTCAGAGGAAGACGAGATGAACATCACAGACGAGATGAAACGTATGCTGGGCAAGCTGTGAGTCTTCACCGAAACTAACGGCACAACACAGAGGTCTCCTCAAAATCACATTTAGCTTGAGTCAGATAGGCCTGAAGACAAATGCAGTTTAAAATGTATTATGTGGCTCCTCCTAGTGGTGATATGGAGAACTGCAGGTAGTCAGCATCAGCAGTAGTCAAAATGCTCAGATGTGAATTAAAAATGCGCTTGTTTGCTGTTCACACTAAAATTTGGGTCATATTAGACTACAGTATAATTGTAGTGCATGTTTCCTCTCTGTGTTCACGTCCTGCTCTTTCTCTTTTTTATTTCTGACCTCATGTGCAGACATTCAGATAACTCGTGTGTTGTTAGGCGGGATACGTTCGACATCGATGACGACTGTGACAGTTTGACGTGGGAGAACGATGATACGCTGTTGCTATGGGAGGACCTTACAAACTACAATGTACCCTGTGTGCTTAACAACGGCAACGGTGCTGTGGACTGCAACGGAGACGCCAATGATCCTGTGAGTTTATCAACTCAGCTGTGATAAAAACACAATTCAAACATCATTGCTGCAACGAAAAAAATACATCAGATATTTTTAGAAAGCAGTATTAGAGGTGCCCAAACTAGGGCCAAAGTTGGCCCCAATGACCTTTAATTTGGCCCGTTATGCCACGTAAGATAAGGAAAAATGATAAACATTGTCATCTTTGATGCAGATATGATGCATATTTCTAATTAAACATTTTCTAATTTTTTGTTTGTTTTATTTGTACATTACAAAAATGTGAATTGAAAATAAATGCAAGGAATTACAGCTAATATTTTTTATGTTCATGCATACTTAAAGGTGTATAGCATGCATCACGAAACGCAACGAAATTGGGTACTATAGGCTAATAATGAAGAGGTCAAAGCAGTTGCACACAGACAAAAGAAAATAAAAAAAAATACTGACAAAATATTTTTTTTTACAACAGTTACCTTTGAAAATAAAACTGCATAAGTTATGCGTAAACAGAGTAATGTTTGCTTATTTATTTTATAAAAATTATAAATGAGGAAAATCAGGGCAACTTTAATTTTAATAATATAACACAGCAACATTTATTTTCGGCCTGCGGCCCTTAATCAGGTTTGATTTTTGACCCTTGGTAGGAAAAGTTTGGGCATCCCTGGTGTAGAGTTCCTTTGAATAAAAGCATCTGCCATATGCATAAATATACATTATATTCATATAAATTTACAGTACTGTGAAAATTATCCTAGTTTATTATTTTGTCTTTTTGAGAAATAAAGTTTTTCTATGTGCTTTGTAGTTTTAACAATGTATCCACTAAACTAGTTGCTTTTTAATGTTTATTGAGTCACATGTTGCTTTTAGTTATTAATGCATATATTTTTTTATTTAAAATCAGTGTAAATGTTTGTGAATTTAATCAGTTGTCTCAAAACACTCAGGATTGCACTCTTGGAAATCTCATAGATGAGACTGAATCCCTCTTCAAGAACAGAGAGCAAGAATACCAGGAAACCATTGGACAGATTGAGGTTAGGTTGTGTCTGTATTCGCTGGAGCATCACTGTAACATATTCACTTGTGTTATCAATAAATGAGCAGATTTATTCATTTAATAAACTTTAGATCTCTCTCTCTCTCTCTCTCTCTCTCTCTCTTTCTCTTTCGCTCGCTCTCAGATGGAGTTGGCCACAGCTAAGAGCGATATGAACAGACATCTGCATGAGTACATGGAGATGTGTAGTATGAAACGAGGGTTGGATGTTCAGATGGAGACGTGCAGGAGAATGATCAAGGGTGGCAGGTGAGCACCAGAATAAATGAATGAAGCTTTATAGACGGGCGTTTCTCAAAACATCAACAACACCTTATATGATTACTAAATTAATTTATATTTTATTATTAAGGGGAAACAAAAATATTTAAATTTCCATTAAAACATCAACAAGTAAAGTCATTAAATGCCATCCTTTTATAATAAAATATTTAAATCCATTAAAACAAGTAATCAAGTAATCAACAAGTAATGGTTTTTTTCAAGTTTTTTACTTGAAGTACCCCCTGAAATTTCGGATTAAAAAATCTATCATTTAACAGCACATTTCAAAAACATTATTTTCATCCGTTTTAAAGTTTTTATCAGTAGTACACTGAAAAAAATAATTCATTGAATTTAATCAATTTTTTTAAGGTAAGTGGTTGCAATCAATTTATTTAAGCTACATTTAAACAAAAGTTTTATATTTTATTTTACTTTACTAATCTGTTTTGTTTAAATGTAACTTAAATTAATTGATTGCAACCACTTACCTTAAAAAAAATTATTAAATTCAATGAATCATTTTTTTCAGTGTATTTCACATAGTTACGGTTATCATTACCTGTAATTGGACCTTCATCTGGTAATTTTCCTTTATTGGTACATAAAAAGTATATGTCCATTTTGCATAAGTTCTAATTTTTCTGATATATTGTAGTGGTCTGATGACATTCAGATTAAACAAATAAAATATATCTTATTTGTTAGTAAGTGTTTTAGATTTTGTCATTTCAAAATTATTTATATACATTTTATGATTCAAAGGATTAGTCAATTTTCTAAAAAAAAAAAAATCCAGATAATTTACTCACCACCATGTCATCCAAAATGCTGATGTCTTTTTTGTTCAGTCGAGAAGAAATTATGTTTTTTGAGGAAAACCAGGATGTTTTCTTTTTTCATTTTAATGGACCCCAACACTTAACAGTTTTAATGCAGTTTAAAATTGCAGTTTCAAAGCACTCTAAATGATCCCATACGAGGCATAAGGGTCTTATCTAGCTAAACGATTGTCATTTTTGGCAAGAAAAATAAAAAATATGCACTTTTAAATCACAACTTCTCATCTTCCTTCGTTCGTGTAACCTCACACAATACTACACAATACTACACCCCAGTGTTGAGAAAGAGGACCGTTCCGACGTTGTTGTATGTGGAATGATACTAATTAATGTCTTTGTGTCAGTTTATTGTTTAAAATGGTCCCAAATGTGCGATCATATATGTAACACGTGACCTTTTGACATCGTTACGCAATTACGTGAGGTCGCGCTGGCTCGTCACACAGCCGGAGGATGAAGAGTTGTTGTCGTTTAAAAGTGCATATTTTTTATTTTTCATGCCAAAAATGGCAATAGTTTCGCTAGATAAGACCCTTATGCCTCGTATGGGATCATTTAGAGTCCTTTGAAACTGCAATTTTAAACTTTATTAAAACTGTTAAGTGTTGGGGTCCATTAAAGTCCTTTAAAATGAGAAAAATCCTGCAATCTATTCCTCAAAAAACATAATTTCTTCTCGACTGAACAAAGACAGACATCAACATTTTGGATGACATGATGGTGAGTAAATAATCCAGATTTTTTGAAAAAAATGTACTTTTCCTTTAATTGCAATTAATTAATTTTCATTAACTCATTGAACATCCCGCAATTCCCTCGTGAACCACCAGGGGTTTACGAACCCGAGAAAAGAGGATAGAGGCCCTGACTAAACAGACAAAAACAATATAGATTTATATGAAGAACATTTACATTTAGGCATTTAGCAGATGCTTTATCCAAAAAAGCGAGGAAAACAGCAAAGCGATTTGTTATGGGAAAGCAATAACTTGTGAAGTGTCGTACAAAGCCACTTTCAGGTAACCAAACTAGTAAATCCCCAGTAAAAACACATACTAAAAAAAAAAACATGTATTACTTGAATGCACTTTGTGTTCTAATTCAATGTGTCTGCCTAATGCATAAATGTCAATGATTTTCTGTACATTGTTCACAGAGCTCGTATTTTAAGGACGATTTATTCACTGCACTGCAAACTGGTATTTAATGAGGATGTTGGTTTGCTTTTTCTCTTTTCAGAAATTCTCCTTCCTTCAGCTCATCGGGCAGCAGTGACTCAGGAAACACTGACGAGATACAGGACGAGTCAGACAGGGATGGAGAGGCCGAAGGGCCAATCAGCTGATACCTGCCCAGCCTGGCCCCGCCCTCTCCTCACAATCAGCTCTCGGGTCTTCCAGCATTTAGCCAACGGTGTTCAGCGGCACCGGTTCAAGGAAAACTGTGGGACAAGGCCCCTCCCACAAACTAAAATTCCTGTAGGTGCTTTATATCGTCTCGGTGTCAGAGCGAGATGGAGTTCATGAGGGTTGTTTTGTGCTTCAATATCAATTCGTTACACAGTACAGTAAATTACATCACAGGATACACTAGGGTTACCAGATGACCACGATAACAAACATCTAGAGATATCACTTTACAACTACATTTATGCATTTATCCTAAATTACGTATGCTTGTATGCAAAGCGACTAACACCGCATTCAAGCCATTTCCGCTATGAGTGGCATACACAAAATTATATATGAAAATTCTAGGGATGCACCGATAGGATTTTTTGGGCCGATACCGATTTAAACAGACAACTTCTGGCCGATACCGATATTAAACACTTGTATACAATACTATACAGTTGGTCTATTAGCTAGTTTATTTCTGCATCAAATTATTTTTACTGAACATGGATTGGATCTAATTAACATTCAACTGACCAACATAATAAGAGAGGCACAAATTCAGCTAAAACAAATATAATAAGACAGCATGACAACCTTCAAAGGTGTTTTTTGCTATTCAGCATTTATTTTATTAACAACATTTACTCATTTTTTACATATAATGGATTTCTTTATGCAGTTAATTAATAAACAATCGGTATCGGCCTTTCTCGTGCTATTGCCGATATGCCGATGGTTTCAAATTCATCAAAAATCGGCCGATAAATATCGGCGGCCGATACATCGGTGCATCACTAAAAAATACATTTTATATAAAGATCAGTAAATTCTCATTCGTTTTAATATTTGCCAGCAGTTTTGCTTTTTAAGATGTTTGTTTTTAGGAACAAACTACATTAAAAAATTTATTCATTTAGAAGATGCATCAGGGTTCCCACGGGTCTTTGAAATCCTTGAAACTTTGTGAATCTGGGGGAAATAATTCAAGGCCCTGGGAGGTTTTTACATACATAGATACGGGTCATTGAAAGTGCTTGAATCTATTTTATGCAAAAAAATTCATATTATTCCCTGTGTAGTGTAGGATAATATCATTAAAATTCTAGACGTTTTAACCACACGTGCTAAACTGTTCGCTTAAAATGCTTATATCTTCTGTATGCGAATTTTGATTCATACCAAAATGCTTTCTTTGCATAGTTGTGTTTGACACATGAAAACGTCTCGGGTTACGTATGTATTGTTGTTCCCTGAGAAGGGAACGAGACGCTGCGTCTTCCTTGCCATACTTCCTGCGTCCCTGTAACGCCGTCTTTGGCAATATTTCAGATAGCGATATTCTTTCTGGCTCCCGCGTCACCCTGTCTTTGTCGTTAAGCCTCACCATTGGTTGAATTTGATATACACATTCAGACGCACTTACCCCTGGAGGCGTCCCCAAAGTGTCACCGCAGTGACGCAGCGCGAGTTCCCTCAAAAGGGAACTGTAACAATGTATCGTAAATGTAACCTTGCTCTCACTTGAAATGTGTCCCCACATTTAGTCCTTGAATTTGAGGGTATTAGACCTGGAAAGTCCTTGAAAGGTCCTTGAAGTTAACTAAGGTGTGGGAACCCAGATGCATTTATGGGATATACAAGTCAGGAAGCATTTAACATTTTGCCTAAATTGGTAACTTCTACTAATACAATGATGCTGATGTTATCGGGACATCTGGTCACCCTAAAAAACATCAAATCTTTATTAGAAACCAAGCGTTTGGTTTGTTATGGAAGTGATACACAAGATTGAAAGTGACCCTTCAGTGACAAAAACATCTGAATGATTTCACTACTTTATTTTTTCTGCTTTTTTATAAAACGTCAAAGGTCAACAGTGTGCCGCAGAACCATTTTGGCCTTTTAAAACCTCATTGTAAAAGTAACCCTAAGTCGTGAATACGGATGACATGATGATTGATAAGTTCTATGCAATCGGTCGGCCTTATTCCAGATCTGATCCGTGTCAACCTGTTTATTGTCTTCCTGAGTTGCCTGCACGGGTACTTTCATCTGTTATGTAAAATCTTCCTGTGTTTTAACATGACGACGAGCCAGTGCTGGCACACAATGTTTACGCACTAATCTATAGACAGAATCTGTGGAACAGTGGTCCGTCATTTCGAGCTGCTACCGTCACGACAAAAGCTTTTTCTAAGGTTATACACATATCAATATCTCAACTATTACAGAGCTATGTGCCTATATATATATGTTGCAAGTTGATTTTGGATGGCCTTACTACTTTGAAAATGTATTTGCCTACTGTTTGCACATTATATTTGATTGGTTTGGGGATGTACAGGTATGTCTGAACTATACAGACAGTTTCTTTGCAAAAGGCTCAAAGTTTGACAAGTTTTCAGGTGGAGGTTTTGATTGTATATAAAATACGGCTGTAGCTGAGTAAAAAGTCGTATGTGAATTATGTACTGAATAATTGTATATGGGTTACTGCACAAAGCATAGGATGTTGTGCAGATTATGGCCAGCAGAGGACACTGTTCCTTACAGATTCGTAGTCTGTGTTATGGGATGTGGTTTATGAAGCCAATCTCTGTATATATGAGTTGTGTTGGTATGCTCAACCTCTGTGGCCTTTGTGTCTTGCTTGATGTCTTTTGGGTCTTTACATTTGCATTTTTGTTTTTAATGGTCTTGGGTTACAGAAGATTTTGGTTATGCATACTAATCATATAATCTGAAATATGGGGGATTTAATCTGAAAGGGTAGTAGCACACTGTAAAAAATGCAGCTTTTTTGTCAAATCAACATATATTTTTGTGTTACTTTAACTTAAAAAATTAAAAAGTTTTTTTAATTTGCAAAACCAGGTTGTTTTAACTTCATGCTGCATTTTTTACAGTGCATGGGATTTTTTAAAAACTTTATAGGAAAACTGTTGGCAGGCAGAAAAGAGTTTTTTATTTGCTTTAAAAAAATATAGCTAATTTATTTAGCTAAAAGATTGATTGTTACTCACAGTGACAATTTCGTATAGTCTGTAAATCTTGTCCGTTTGCTATTTTGCTGGTGGATATGAAATAATAGTTGGCGAATCAGATTTCATAATCTATCCAGGATGAGAAAATCTGGCGTTTGAATTTTATAAAAATGTCTGTTTTTATAACGTTCAGGGTAACCAGGTGATATTGGGTGCATTCCCCTGGAAAAATGAAACATGCACTGATAGAGTTCATTATTTACAATGTTTATTTTTATTGTTCATGGAGATAAAATCAAGCTACTTTTATCTTATTTGATTCAGTTCCACACCACTACATCTCAAAATTATTTTGGGTTTTGAAAAAGAAAAGCAAAGGAAGATGGACATTGCTTAAACTATTTCAAATTCCAAAATGAAAAGATTTTATAAACACATAACATGTGTGCTTAATTCCAATCTGTTATACAGAGGAAAAGCATTTCAAAAGTTATGTTCAAAAAGAAGCAACTCGCTGCTTACAACTGGATATTGTCTTTTTTTTATTTTAAAGCACAAAGTGTCAGGACGCACTTCTGTTAAACATGACACCGCTGTTTGAATGTAATGTTTAATCTGTGCATTTAGCACACATGCTGTTTTTGTCATAAGGAAAGTGTTGCTTAACACATCAGAATGCCTTTATCACATGAATGCACAAAATCTCATCAACAAGTTATTTTCAGTTAATCTGACACAAGATTAAACATTTAATGTATTCTCTGTTGTGTCACATAATAGCATTATTTTAAATTTGCACATCATGACCGACCTCTGATGTGGTCTTTTCTAAAACTCATGACTGTTTGTCAGGTTTGACATCCGAAATGCATAGTTGGATCTCACAAATGTTTTTGAATTTATATCAAATATTAAGTATAGGTTGCTTTAAGACTCTTTTAAAAGCCATTAAACCAGCATTAGCTAGTCTTCAAGAACACTAGCTAGAAAATAATTGCATACTCTTTGTGAGTATTGAACTGTATCCTCATTCTCAGTGTTGTTTTTGTTTTAAAAAAATGTTTTTATTATTACAATTATTTGACATTGGGACTCACCTGTTATTTTTATTGTTTATGCTGCATATGAGTATATATTCTTGAATGTGGTATGTAAGCTATTGGTGTATGTTTCAATACAATGAATGTAATTGGTGCTGGGGTCAAACAAATAAAATCATTTTTTGGGGGTCCTCTGTTTATTATGTTTGTAATTAATTAGTGCTTATCTGGCAAACAGTGTTTAACAGAATGCAAAAAACCTGTTCTGTATCCAAATCTATATTTCTTTGGGGAATTTTTTTGTGGATTTTAAGGTTAAAGGGAGCAGTAAGTTGTGCGGTTTGTGTTTGCATCTGCCTCATTTGCTTGAGTTCTACCAAGTGACAGATGAATTTGTATTACAGTTTTTTACAGACGCTAGGACACATTTCTCAATACTTTTGCAAAACTCTTCAAACAGTTCTCCTAACCAACTTTCAGCTTGGCAAAGCAGTTCATTTCACATTCAAAATGCACTACAACTACCAAAACACTTTATTCAGGTCTCAAATCAACTCATTCTTCCAGAACACTAGCAAAGGTTGACAGCCGACAAACACACTTAGTCACCCACAAAAAATGACCTAAAAACACTTACAACACTTAGCATTTTACAATGTTTTCTTGTATAAAACAAGGATGCATGTCTGTTTACAATTCACTGCAATATGGGATGAATCGGAAATGTTGCACATTTTCTTCAATATTTTATGTTGTTTATTTATTTTTATGTGTTTGCACTGCGTAATTCCAAAATACAAAAATTTGTATACACACCATCCACTGATACAGATACATAAAGCTAATCTACTCGGCTATGGCTTGTCCAATTGTACAATAGTTTTTATAGCATTTAAATTTTAAGATTTAAAATATATTTAATTAAAATATTACTGTAGAAATGTAGCAAATTGCTGTCTTATTCAGTTTTGTATCATGTTATTGCTTTGAACATAAGTTTAACAGTTGTGAAAACAGTATTGGTCTGTACGTTCAAAGAGTTTGTCAGTTGTTGTGTCTGAGTGAGAAAAGATTTCATGAAATTTAAGAGATATAGTCATTGAATGCATTTTGTGCCAAAACAATGATAATTGATCCTCAGTTTAGCCCACATAGACTTCTGTTCTGCTCACTGTGTGAAGAGTTTTGCAAAAGTGACCTAAGTATTGAGAAATGTGTCCTAGAGTCTGTAAAAAACTGTAACTGTTGTAACTAGACAGGCCCAAATATACTACAAATATTGCTGTACGATTCTTAATGCTATCAGGGTTTTTTTTTTCCATTATTTTTCAATGACACTTATTTTAGCAGTTATGACCATATTTAATTTTAATATAAGGAATTAAAAATTTTAGTTATTAAAAAATGTTACATTTCTATAAGTTTACAAAGCCAGTGTTGTTTATTTAATTAAATTCATGCTTTCACGAAAATTTATCATTCAGCAATTTGTGATCTATAGGCTTACATTTCATAAAAATATCAAAGATTAATGCATGCAACTTTTATCCTTGAAACATTTGCCTTAAGTTTGGTGTAAAGTACATTATGAAAATATTTTCCATAAATAAGTCGTTTTTAATTTAGTGTTTTCTTATTAATACTCAAGTAAAGCTTTAAGTAACTTTTACTTGAATGAAAGAAATATAGGCCTACTTAAAAAAGGGACTTAAATAAAACAAAAATACTTTAAGTCTGTATATTTGTGTAAATAACAGAGATATAAATATATTGTACAGATTAAAGGAACCTTAGAATTTCTGCTTTTATATGTATGAAATATCTTAACTCAATGTAACCATAAATGTTAACATCATATCAGTTAATCTATTATAAATAGAAACGTTGAGTCAAAAAATACTTGCATATGATTGGTTGAGAGCGGAACGTCTGTGAAACTGATTGGACAGTTAGAGACTCGCCCTCTGGTCTGTTCCAATTGTCAATAGCAGGGTCGCCGCTTACCTCACGATAGATTTCTATTATTTTTGTATTATGTAAAGTACAATACATGTACAATACATGTCTTTTGTTTCATCTTTTTTTAAAAGAGAAAATACGTAATAAAAACTATTTTGACCAGTAAATTACAAAAGCACCAATGCCTAAAAAAGTCCCCCTGTAAACAAAGTGGTTCCTTCTCCATTCATGCGATATCGCTGGTGATCTTGGAAGAGACGAGTGGCAGAAAGCCTCTCTGTGCTTATAGATTATCGGCAGAGGGATATTTTTACATTTATTACATATATAATTTCCCTGTTTACCTGTCAGTCCAGTTTAAAGATGCTGCGCGTGAGATCTGCCGTCTGTCAGTCATGGAAGGGGTATGTGTGCGCATGTGCAATGTGACTTACGCGTGACTTTCACTTTGAAATAGTTGAAGCTATTTGAAGCTTACGTGAAATGTGTCACAGTGTGCATTAAATAACGATAATAGATTTCGCATATCTTTAATGTAGTGCGATAACGTGCTATAATTTTACAGGCAACTGTACGGGGCAGGTCAGCTCGTGTTATGCAATAAGTAAATGAACTCCCCCTGCCACTGTGAGATGTGTTTGCTTTAGTATAAACTTTGCTTTTGTTTTTACTGTAGTTCGGTCTTTTGCAGGGGTAATGCATACAATGAACAAACCTACAAAAGAAATGCATGTTATAACACGTGTCATGTTCATTTTAGGCTGTTTGAAAATAGTTACAGTAAAGTTACTGTTTAAAGTTATAGCAGGTGTCTCCTTCTCAGATGTTTCTTCTGAGAAGAGGTTATTTCACACGTGTTTCTAGAGATCTGTTTTTTAAAGATATCTTAAGTATTTCTCACCTAATTATTTCAAAAAAACGTATTATCGAAGCTATGCTATCCATATGAATGTTTAAAGTAATGCTGTATTCATACCATAAGTCAATTATTACCTCACTTGTGTTTTATTGTTTGTATTTGTACAACTGGCAGATGCTTTTATCTAAAAGACACTTTAGAAATAGTATGTGGATTCCCTGGTAATCGAACCCATGGCATTTGCATTGCTAGCATCATGCTATAGGAAATCTTGATCCACAAGATTTGCTTTTATATGTGTGTGTTTTATTGTGACTGTAACAAGTCTTATGTACTCATTTTAAGTTTTGGTAGGGATCATTTTGCATTGTGTGTTAATTGTTTAACATTGATTATTGAAAAACTTTAGGTTTCTCAATGAGGCCGGGTCTACAGGGGGCTAGGGGGGGCATTGCCCCCACCAGATTTTCCCTCTGCCCCCAAAATGTCTAGCCAATCATAAAAAATAGCGTGTCTCTTTACACAAATAGCGTCCCTTGTTGGCAAACGCTATTTATATTAGCTTCCTTCGACCAATGTCAGCGATATTGATAAGACACAGAATACAAATTATGTATTTTCTGTAGGGCTGTCAAAATTAACGCGTTAATAACGCGTTAACGCAAATTCATTTTAACGCCACTAATTTTTTTAACGGAGATTAACGCAACGCGCAATTTCTGTTTGACCCTTGGTCCAGCCCATAGTTGAATGAACAGAGACGCAGACAAATGTGACTCTCTCTAAATGAGTAAAAGGTTTTCATAGAAATAAGAACATTAAGCAAATCGTCTACCAAATCCAATGCTCTAAATGCTCGTTGGACATCTGATATGATCTTTATTTATACGTATGAGAGGTGTAACGTTACCGTCCTCCTAATGCTTAATCTAATACAAAAATGCGTCTCAATTCATTTTGGTTTCGCTTTTATGCATGACTTAGAAAATAGACTGCAGGACTTGCTTGATGTTAAAAGAGTCATTAAGAGAGATAAAGTTCGGTACCTGATTAATGTTAAAGAGTTATTAAGAGCGACAAGACTCAAAAGCGATCCCCTCACGCTGACTGACTGATATCTGAAGCGCGTGCACACAGACGCGCGAGTGCGCGACCCGGATATATAGACATCTACACAAAATTACAGTTTTACAAATATCTGGTTTGATAAGAATTCACGCAGGTAGGCTCTATAATCTGTTATGTTTTAAGTAAATGTTTGGTTAACTGTTGGGTAAAACTATCTGATGTGTAACATTATATTAGATCACTTAGATTTTAAGCAGTCTGTCTCAATGTCAATCAAACAAAAGGAAAAAAAGTTGAGCATACATTGATGATGTTTTTGCTTTGTGTGTGCTAGATCTGTTGGTTTTGCCAGTGATTTTGGGGTGTTGATGTGGTGATGTGATGTATGGATGTGGGGGTTTTTGTGGTGGTTTGACTCTTTCAACTTCAAACACGTGTAGCTCTGTCATATTTTGTTATATTTCAACAAATCATGCATTGTTCTATGTTTTAATAGAGAATGTCAAAATACAATTTTTTTTAAATTTGCTAATTCCGACTCAACTTGCCTGCACAGGTCACAAATGATGCAGCAGCAAACAAAAATGGAGAAAGAAAAATCTTCTTAAAGGAAAATTCATATACAAAACAATGGCTGGTGATTCTGTTAAAATGTAAACAGGCTGTTGTTAACATACATTTGCATAAAGCATCTATATATGTATATATGATTAGAATATTAAAAACCTGAAAAGTGTTAAATTAGGGTAAATTTAGAATGGATAAAAATGTGCGATTAATTTGCGATTAATCGCAGTTAACTCATGAAATCATGCGATTAATCTAGATTAATTTTTTTAATCTATTGACAGCCCTAATTTTCTGTTTTATTTTTTTACATTGAGTGTTATAGCTGCACACCCAAAATTCATGAATGCTCCCCAGTCCAGTTCAATAACTTTTGGAAAAAGTTGAGTTCAGCAATCAGACATTTATGCCTTTATAACTCCTGCAGACAGCATATGAAGGGACAGCGAAATGGCAGCCGTTTGATTGGATGAGAGGGATTTTGTTATTTACTGTTATAGATTTACAGCAGTTTACTTCAGTTGCTCTGCGTAGTTCACTTAATATAAGTTACTGATTTAGAGTCTAAAAGTGACTTGAACTTTAAAGCAGCCAAGCAAGCGATAGCTGTCATTTCACCGTCCAACTATAGACCGATAGTCCGGCTATGAGTAACTTACTTCTAGACGAAATAAACTTGAATTTGGTTACACGTCATTTTTGTTTAAATAACTTGTGAGATGTCTGATATACCATCATGTAAGCCAAGTCAACAGTTATTACAATGTGTTTGATTTTATTTATCTATTTTATTTATTTCATTTATATTTGGGCTACGGATAGAAGTCTATTAAATTTTTTTAAATTTAGCTTAGACTGGGCTGTGTTCGAATGATTATTAGACGTCTTTTAAAAACAAAACTGTTTGCAGGAGGTTAGTCAGCTCTGTTTGTCGTTTAAAACACAGCGCATGAACATAAAGCATCTAACTAGTCCCTTTCTTGTAAAGCTATTTTGAAGCAATGCATCATAGTAAAAAAATTGCTATAAAATGAATGTGAATTGACATTTTTGGTTTATATTTTCTTAAGCAAACACACAGCGATTCAACGAAAAACATTTCACAAGTAATCCGGCTAGTGTGAGCAAAACAAGCAAATCTTGTTTTTCTGCCCTCCAGGTTCAAGACCTTTTCATGTGCAGCTGTGGAGGTGAAAAACGAACCCATCCTCGGCTTTAAAGAGGGCAGTAAAGAGAGAGCCGAACTTCTGAAGGTAAATCACACGCTGGCTTATGTGTACTGTATGAAGAAGATGCATTTTTACCATGTTTTACTGTATTCATCAGGCATTGCAAGACTTAAAAGGAAAGACAGAGGAGATTCCATGTGTGGTCGGAAATGAAGAAGTCTGGACCAAAGATATCCGATACCAGCTGTCTGTGAGTTCATAACATCTCTGTTTGAGAGATTTCATGAGTTAATAAGTCATGTGATATAGCTTTCAAATACTATAATAAAAATATTGTCTTTTTTGTTCTTTTAGCCCTTCAACCACTCTCACAAAGTCTCCAAATTCTGCTATGCTGATAAGGTGTGTGGAAATCCTGCAGATGTGTGTTTGACAAACTCCAGTTATCAGTATTGGTTTTATTAAGTAGTGATCTTTCTTCATCTTTCTTCTTTAGGAGCTGCTAAATAAAGCCATTGAAGCATCCATAGCCGCACGCAGAGAATGGGATCTCAAACCTGTAACAGATCGAGCCCAGATCTTCTTCAAAGCCGCTGACATCATTAGTGGACCCAAAAGAGCAGAAGTTCTGGCCAAGACCATGATCGGACAGGTACATCGTCAGCAAATAAAGTCTTATAAAGGGTGGTTTGATGGTAAAAGTTGAATTCATGCATGCAGATCTTTGCTCTGTGTTTCTCAGGGTAAGACTGTCATTCAGGCTGAAATCGATGCCGCTGCAGAACTCATTGACTTCTTCAGGTTCAACGCTAAACACGCCATTGAGCTTGAAAACCAGCAGCCTTTAGACGCTGATGGAAGCACCAACACCATGCTGTATCGTGGATTGGAGGGGTTTGAGGCTTCCTATGTTTTCATGGATAAGCAGATGTTTGGGTAAATCTCTTTATTAAATTGGATGACCATTCAGTTTTATTCAATTGTACATACATCCACTTTACAGTGTGGTCCGCAGTCTTTTAGGCTGTCAAAATATTACAATGATTATTAAAATCATACTGAACAGTCCACCAAAATGACAAAAGTTACGAATTAAGACTTGTTGTTAAGACGATTGTCAGTGTGTATAAAAATAATATTAATTCACAAGTTAAAAGGACACTCCCCTTTTTTTGAAAATATGCTCATTTTCCAGCTCCCCAATAGTTAAACATTTGATTTTTCTACCGTTTTGGAATCCATTCAGCCAATCTCTGGGTCTGGCGCTATTATTTTTAACATAGCTTAGCACAATCCATTGAATCTGATTAGACCATTTGCATCACGCTCAAAAAAAAAGAGTTTGGATTTTTTTCCTATTTAAATCTTGACTCTTCTGTAGTTACATTGTGTACTAAGACCGACAGAAAATTAAAAGTTGTGATTTTCTAGGCAGATATATATGAGGAACTATACTCTCAGTCTGGTGTAATAATCAAGGACTTTGCTGCCGTAACATGGCTTCAGGAGGCGCAATGAAATTACGCAGTGCCTGAAAATCATCCACTGCTATTGAAAGTTAGTAAGGGGACTATTTTAAGCTGCTGCCGAATATAATTGGCTTGGTAAGCGCGATGCTAATGGTCTAATCCAGGGGGGTCCAGACTTTTTTGTGTGGCAATCTACTTTTAAAATGATAAAGCCGACAACATCTACCTGCTAAATAACAGTTAAACTTTTTAATAACACTTTAAAGGTGCAGTGTGTAAATTTTAGTGGCATCTAGTGGTGAGGTTGAAAATGGCAACCAACAGCTCAGCCCACTGCTCACCCCTAGCTTTCGAAATGCATAGAGAAGCTATAGTAGCCGCCACCGGAAAAACATGTCATCGTCGGAGACAAAAAACTTTGTCCGTTAAGGGCTTCTGTAGAAACTTGGTGGCACAAAATGGCAACTTCCACGTAAGGGGACCCTCAGTGTATGTAGATAAAAACATGTCATTCTAAGGTAATAAAAACATAACGATTCATTATAAAAAGGTCTTTATACACCCATGATAATGTTGTTTTGTATATTATATTGCATTTCTTTTTAGAGATCCTTCTTAAAATTACACACTGCACCTTTAAATGTGTGTTAGGACTATACTGCATATATATTTACGTTGGATTTACGGCTGTCCACCACTCCATTTTTTTGAGGAGTTAAAAAAAATCCTTAAGTACATTCAGAGTACTCTTTAAAATTGCGGAAATGCGGTTTTGATGAAACAAACTAGAAAATGACAACAGTAACTCTCTCTCTCTCGTTCGGTCGCTCGCTCGCGCGCGCACATACATCATACACACACATACCCAAATCCCAACCCTAAAAAACTTAAAACAAACTGTAAAGTTATTTCTAAAATCTGATTGGTTGATTGAAATGTTGTCCCAGGGTCAACATAATGTTGCCCTGAGGACATCAACACCTTGGCAAAATCAGGAAAGCCAGACCCGGAGATCGGCTGAATGGATTCCAAAATGGGAAAAAGTGGAGTGTCCCTTTAAATGTAAAGCTGCAACATGATGCATCTCGAAATCATCAAACTGGCAAATCCTTTCAATTCATTTGTGAAACTCACTGAAATAATTAACATCACACTATTACTTTTTATGATGCATTGCATTTTGCATCAGGACCACATTTTATTAATTTATTTTTGTTTGTTGTTTAAAACACTGATTTTAAGATCCAGCAACAAAAATGCAATGCAAAGCATTATTAAGAAACTACAAAAACATATCAATTCGGAGCAAAAACATTAAACATTTACTGCAAGTACAGATTTTTTAACCTTGTTACAAATACTACTAAGGAATTTAGGAATTTATTCTGGACTGGACTTCAGATTAAAGGTTTAACACACTTTTGCTGTTCTACAGTCCGCAGCTATTCACACAGCGCTTACTGCGCCTCTGTCACTGAGCTTTAAGTCCAAAAGTTATGCTTGGATTCCTGGAAAATCTGCTTAGTAGGATTTGTACAAATCAGTACTTACATGTTTAATGTTTTAGCTCAGAATTTATGTTTTTAGTTTCGCTTTGTCGCATTTTAAATAACAAAAAAAAATTTAAATAGATTTTTATAAAGCTTATGTTTTTTTTTTCAAATTTCATTATGAAAATATAAGATGCTTAACTGTCATAAGAAAATAAAAAAGATGTTATATTTCTAAAGTAGGCATTTAGTTTTATTTGTACAAAATATACTTATTATTATTAAATGAGTTTTAACCAATTACAGAACAAATTATAAACCTAAACTGGACTGGACGTTTATTGAGCTCAAATTATTAGCAATAATTAGTAACTACTGTAGTATCTGTGTATGTATGTATGTATGTATGTATGTATGTATAATATAAACTCTTAACTTTTATTTTGCTGTAGGGGTTTGTAGCAGCTGTTGCACCATTCAACTTTACAGCGATTGGTGGAAATCTGGCTGGGACTCCGACTCTCATGGTCAGACATCAATACATCAAACCGTTTACAGACACGTGTCACAATAGATAATTTTGACATTTTGCCATGTGTGCGTCCAGGGTAATGTTGTGTTGTGGAAACCCAGTGACACGGCCATGTCCGCCAGTTACTCTGTTTATAAGATCCTAAGAGAGGCTGGACTGCCACCCAATATCATCCAGTTTGTCCCGGCCGACGGTCCTGTGTTTGGAGACGCTATCACCAGCTCTAAACACCTGGCTGGTGTAAACTTCACAGGCAGCGTCCCGTAAGTGTTTACAGTCATGTGTCTGTATGATTACATTATCTATAGTTTAACCTTCTGTCTGGGTTAAAGTTTGCCAGATCCATACTTTAAACCCCTTGAATGTTTTTGATGTTTAAAGTCTTAAAAGTATAATTTTTGAGACTAAAAGACTTCACATAACACAGTATTGATATTATTATTCCAACATGCAATGTAATAAAACATTTAAAGACAGCTATAGTTCTGCAGCTAAATTATGGACAACATTTTGCTAGTCCTGTATTTTCTGGGAAATGTTTATGTGTCCAAGGCATTAGGTTTGTAAAATCATATCAGTTGCGTCTGTGTTTCTATTTTCTTCTTTTACCTCCAGAACATTTAAGCGCTTGTGGAAGCAGGTGGCCCAGAATCTGGACATCTACAGGAACTTCCCTCGTGTTGCTGGAGGTTTGTGGAGTTTTTTTTCCCATCAAGACGAGTTACTAAATATTCACTTTAATCCTTATTAGTAGTCACCAAACATGTTGCTTAAATATAGGGTTAGCAGGTTGTAACCATAGACTGTGAAAAAGATGGACGACGTGTCTCCATAGCCTTCCATTGTAAAAAAAATGAAACCAAAATGACCGATGAAGTTATTTAGAGCCAGAGTCTGCACAGTAATGATTGTGAGGTGGAGCCATGGTATCAAGGCCCCGCCCATTTTCCAATTTGACTCAAATGCACAAATCAAGTTGTCACACCCTTTTATAATAGCATCTAATAATTAACTTATGCTGCGTACATACCAAACGCAAAGCAACGCGTTCCTCACTCTAGATTACTCGTGGGATTTAACTTCGTGTCATGCTTAAGTTGAAGATTATCATATTAGCGAATAGCGCACGTTTTCACGGCAATCGCGCCACCCAATTTGTGCCCCGTGCAAGTTTGCGTCTATTCGCATCTTTGCATTGACTTTATATGTAATCTACTTGCTCAAATCCTTCAATTCGCCCAATAAAACCAAACTTATTCGAAAAATGTGTAAAGGGGCACTCCACTTTGTTTAAAATATGCTAATTTTCCAGCTCCTCTACAGTTAAACATTTAATTCTTACCGTTTTGGAATTCATTCAGCTGATCTCCGGGTCTGGCGGTACCCCTTTTAGCATAGCTTAGCATAATCCATTGAATCTGATTAGACCATTAGCATCGCGCCTAAAAAATAACTAAAGAGTTTTGATATTTTTCCTATTTAAAACTTGACTCTTCTGTAGCTAGATTGTGTACCAAGACCGACGGAAAATTAAAAGTTGAGATTTTTCTAGGCCGATATGTCTAGGAACTATACTCTCATTCTGGCGTAATAATCAAGGACTTTGCTGCCGTAACCTGGCTGCAGCAGGCGCAATGATATTACGTATTGAAAGATACCAAGGGGACTATTTTCGGCTGCTGCGTAATATCATTGCGCCTCCTGCAGCCATGTTACTTATTACAAAAACATTGTTGGGGAAAAGTGATTTGAAGTGTAATTTGATATTTAAGCTAGCTCACATCTTATTTGTTTACATAAAGAGGGTGGGGTTTATGACCTATACTGCAGCCAGCCACCAGGGGGCGATCAAAATGTTTTGGCTTTACTTTTCAGGATATGCCTGGTTGTAATTAGCACTGTTTGTAACAAAGCAGCGTACTTAAAACTATTTACTATGACAAGCACATAGCAATAAACCCAAAGTCAGCCTCCACAGCCCTGCGTCACGCCAGCGAGTTTTTCTGAATCTGTTTAGCATTTTAACTTTTCAAGTCTAATTTTATTTCATACGTTTTAGAATGCGGCGGAAAGAACTTCCACTTCGTGCACAAGTCTGCGGAT
This sequence comes from Misgurnus anguillicaudatus, assembly GCF_027580225.2. Classification (NCBI taxonomy): domain Eukaryota; kingdom Metazoa; phylum Chordata; class Actinopteri; order Cypriniformes; family Cobitidae; genus Misgurnus; species Misgurnus anguillicaudatus. Next base: position 31,622,104 of record NC_073350.2, on the reverse strand, counting down.
GTTGGCAGCGTGGTGACCGGCACCATCCGCTCAGCATTTGAGTACGGAGGACAGAAATGTTCTGCGTGCTCCAGGATGTACGTCCCAGACTCGCTGTGGCCGCGAATCAAACAGGAACTTCTGGCCATACACAAACAGATCAAACTGGGAAACGTGAGCAAAAGAGTTTGTGTTAATGATGCTTAAAAATAAAGTGCAATTGCTCCACCATATGCATTTTCTGCTGTTTTACTCCACAGCCGGTTGAAGATTTCAGTACGTTCTTCTCAGCAGTAATTGATGACAAGGTATAAACCAACTGTTTATTTTATCTAGTAACTAAAGTGCCCTAATGCATCACTTATAAACTTCTTGTTTAGGTAATGAAACACTCACTTGTTTAATATTCCTTCATTTCAAGTCCTTCGCTAGAATTAAAGGATGGCTGGACCATGCCAAATCCTCTCCGCATCTAAAGATTATTGCTGGAGGAAACTGTGATGATACAAAAGGATATTTCGTTGAACCCACCATCATTGAAACTACCGATCCACAGGAGAAAATCATGAATGAGGTATAGCAAATACAGTGTGTTGCTTTGGCATGAATAAAAGCACAAATGTTTGGATTGCATTCACCCAAATGGGCTTAGGGCAGTGAATGGGTTTGTTTGGATAAACAGATCTCGTCCACTTAACCCAATTGAATGCTTGGTTTACGGACGTCCCAGCTTACCCTGTTACTGCCCTCATGTACCCAGATCCAGATATTTAGAAGCTACACGAAGCCAAAGGCATCATCTATAAGCTTATAGTATATGACTCTGCCTGTAAAAACCCAAAACATTTTTTAATTACTGTTTACTACATAAAATCATCCACTTAAAGGATTAGTCAATTTTCTTTAAAAAAAATCCTGATAGTTTGCTCACCACCATGTCATCCAAGATGTTGATGTCTTTTTTTGTTCAGTCAAGAAGAAATTATGTTTTTTGAGCTAAACATTCCAGGATTTTTCTCATTTTAATGGACTTCAATGGACCCCAACACTTAACAGTTTTAATGCAGTTTAAAATTGCAGCTTCAAAGGACTCTAAACGATCACAAACGAAGCATAAGGGTCTTATCTAGCGAAACGATTGTCATTTTTGGCAAGAAAAACAGTTTTGGACCACAACTTCTCGTCTTCCTTTGGTCCTGTGAGGCGCCAGCACGACCTTACTTAGTTGCGTTATGATGTTGAAAGGTCACGTGTTACATATATGAAACGCACATTTGCGGATCCTTTTAAACAATAAACTGACACAAAGACATTAATTAGTATCATTCCACATACAACAATTTTGGAACGGTCCTCTTTCTCCACACTTGTAAACACTGGGGCGTAGTTTCGCATACGTCATTCGTGACCTCTTGACGTGATGACGTATTACGTGACTTATCACACAGCCAGAGGAAGACGAGAAGTTGGGGTTTAAAACTGCATATTTTTTATTTTTCTTGCCAAAATTGACAATCGTTTCGCTAGATAAGACCCTCATGCCTCGTTTGGGATAGTTTAGAGTCCTCTGAAACTGCCATTTTAAACTGCACTAAAACTTAAGTGTTGGGGTCCATTGAAGTCCATTAAAATGAGAAAAATCCTGAAGTGTTTTCCTAAAAAGACATGGTTTCTTCTCTACTGAGCAGGGGGGGACATCAACATTTTGGATGACATGGTGGTGAGTAAATTTTTTGTTGTTGTTTTTTTAAGAAAATTGACTAATCCTTTTATGTATACACATAATTCAAAGACTAAAATCAGTTTGAAATCAAACGTTGATGCTCCAAATCTTGTAATTAGATTATGAGACCTTAGCCTGGATTTCACAGATAGGGTCACATGTCAGAATTTATAAATAGTAAGTATCTAGTTTTTATCTTTTCTTCTGCAGGAGATCTTTGGACCCGTCCTGACGGTTTATGTCTACCCTGAAAACGACTACAAGAAGGTCCTACACTTAATAGACAACACGTCGCCTTATGCCCTAACAGGAGCTGTCTTTGCTCAAGATAAGTAAGTGTAGTACGCTTTCACCTCACTTTGTAAATTGCTATTCGATCTTCAATGTTTTTTACTGAGTGTTCGTGTTTCAGGACTGTTATCGATGAGGCAGCGAAGGTTTTGAGAAACGCTGCTGGAAATTATTACGTCAACGACAAATCGACAGGCTCCATTGTGGCCCAGCAGCCATTTGGTGGCGCCAGAGCATCAGGTAAAAACATTGACTGCTTTTAAATACTCAGGATTGGTGTGCTGAAAATTATGCCATGAATGCTGCATTTAATTTATTCTAGACAAAGTCATATAATTAATTAAAACATTTCTTATTAGGCACCAATGACAAGCCCGGTGGTCCACACTACGTCCTCCGCTGGACGTCTCCACAGGTTGTCAAGCAGACCTATGTTCCTCTTACTGAATGGAAATATCCCTACATGGGTTAAGAGACAGCGACTCTTTTCTTCCTCAAATCCGTTAGTCAAGACTTTAATCAATCAAATGCACATCGTCTTCTAATGTCCCATCTTGCCTGAGAGACTTGCCAAGTGTCCTGAAACTAAAGAGTGACACCTACTGGTGCTGCCCTGAACATACAAACATGAAATGATTCCTATAGAAAACTACCAGAGATGAAATCTCTGAGAAATATGAATATAGGCCTAAATAAAGGACTGAACATCTGCACAGCCACCAGAGGTCATGGAGATCACAGGACAATAAATCCTAGGAAATTAGGAGTTATTGATTTCAAATATGGAGTGTACTGAATATAATGCACTGGACTTTTTCTGCTCTTTAATATATTTAAAATGTATTTTCAGAATTTACATTATCATACAAATAAATAAAGATTGTCTTTTTATAGTTCTCTAGTAAAACAGCAACTAAAACTTTTATCTGTTACATCAATGAGTGGTCAAAACAATATATTGGTTTTCGCTTTTGCAATACCGTCCTAATAGCATTGTAATATAATTAACATCTAATTGTGTAGACGAATAAAAGAATGTGTCTTCTGTTTGAAAGAAAGATGTCTGATCTTATTAATACAGATTTTGTTTATTGATCATAAAGGGGCGGTTTCCCGGACAGGGATTAGCTTAAGCCAGGACTAGACCTGAGTTTAATTGGGAAATATAACTAGTTTTAACAAACATGCCTTACTAAAAAGATTACTTATGTGCATTTTGAGGCAAAACAAAGGGCACTGATGTATTTTAAGATATGTCAGTGCAAGTTGTTTTGAGTTTGGACAGCTCTTACATTTGTTTTAGTCTAGGACTAGTCTAGTCTGTGAAACCGCCCCAAAGTGATCTGACGGGTGAGATGCTGTGGTATTTTCAACCCAGCTTTGGGTCGAAAAGGGATGAACCCAATACACTGGGTATGTTGGGTTGTTTCAACCCATTGTTGGGTGAAATCTAAACATTTTCTGGGTTAATTTAACTCCGCGACTGGGTTTTCCCCCTTTTAACCCAGTATTTTATGTTTGTGGATTGTAAATCATCAATCCGAGTTGTCGAGGTATAAACAGTTTTGCCAATGCCGTCTAATGTGCCTTAATAAAGAGATGGTGTGAATCAAAATCAAATTTGTGAAATTGCATATAATAATTAAAATACAGATAGAGTCTTGAACCCATTTTAAAGCATAACTTTAGCACTTAATTTTCTACCTGTTTAGTGCTAAAGATGCCAACCCAAAATGTGACCCTGGACCACAAAACCAGTCATAAGTTGCACAGGTATATTTGTAGCTATAGCCAACAATACATTGTATGGGTCAAAATTAGTTTTTTAATGCCAAGAATTATTAGGATATTATGTAAAGATCATGGGTTCGAACACAGGGAACACACAAACTGATAAAAATGTATACCTTGTAATGCACTGTAAGTCACTTTGAATAAAGCATCTGGCAAATCCGTGAATGTAAACTTTAGGTTGTATTATTAAAGTGGACATATCATGAAAATCAGACTTTTTCCATGTTTAAGTGCAATAATTGGGTCACCAGTGTTTCTATCAACCTAGAAAATGTGAAAAAGATCAACACAGTAACTTAGTTTTGGTAAACCATTCTCTGCAAGCCTGTGAAAAAATGGCTAATTGAAATTTGGCTCCCCCTGTGATGTCAGAAGGGGATAATACTGCCCCTTAATCTGCATGACACTGCCATTTAAAGCAGAAATCAGATCATTTGCGTTTAAAAGGACACACCCAAAATATACTATTTTGAGCTAAAACTTCATATGTACTCTGGAGACACCAAAGATTTTTTTGCATCTAAAAAAGTCTTGCGAAATGTCCCCTTTAAGACATACAGTAGTTGTTAGACATACTTTTTAGTGTTACAAGTCCTGAGGAGCCTTATGAAAACCAGTACTCGATAACCTTGACTGACAGATCATCTTTTCTTGTTCTGATGTTACACAGAAGTCGTTTATTCCTATGTTGATTTTTATTTGTGTAAGAATCGGCTACTGCGTGTAGCCACCTCTGGATCCCGGCTCCCACAGTAACACATTTTATGGGGTCTTATTTGAGTCAGATCAAAGTGAGTATACAGCATGGGAGTGTGGCACACTTTAGACAGACACTTTTTATGATGATACAGAGAGGCACACTTTCCTAACACACCATAAAATCGGAGGATCTATGTGACGGCCTGAGAACGCAGTCTGTCCTCTGTCTCATGTCAACAGTTCCTCTTTGAGCTTTGGATTACGTCTATCATGATTCAAGTGTGAATAATTATCTGAATGAAGCATGAAGTCTCCTGGCCTCATGGCAAATATCTTTAGAGCTTAAGAATCTAAAAAATGCAGTGTTTTTCATTAGGAGCAATAATTTGCATTGGAATGTTTCATTATGTAAACCGATAAAAAAGTTTTTATATTCAGTAGGATTTCCACATTATATTGTCATGAATTATAAAGCTTTTTGATGAACCCAATCAGAATGCATGATTTGATTTAAGTTATTTCATTATTAAGTTAACAAAATAAAAGTTACTTATTTTTCACAAGGAAACTTTCAACAGCTGAAACTATATGTATATGTGTATTTAATTTATCACCCCAGCAAAAAGATTTTTTGCTACACTGAGTATAAAGGTTTTTATAAAAACTAGCATTATGGTTTTTTATTATATCTCATGATCAAGAACAGAAACGAATGTAAAACAGAAATGTTTCATTTTAATTTATTTCTTAAAAAACAAGAAACTTTTACATATTCTATCAATATGATAGATCAAATAAACAGATTCATATAAATCTTTAAAAAACATGTTTAACAGAAACATAACGAGGTGACAGTCCTCATTTTAAACAAAAACATACAGAGGTGACAAAGTCCTCATTTTTACAATATGTAAATATTAATAATAATCTTCACACAGGTGAAGTAAAGCAGTAGATATGTGCTCTTCAGAATTAGACATGGGGTAGACTGGTACATTCTATGCGTCAAGACAGATGCTGTCTACTTTAACATACATTAATGAAACAATATGTTCTACTAAAATAGAGAACACAATCGTTCTCTATGTATCTTTATAAAGTCGCTATATGAAGATCACCAAGGTCTCCACAGCGCCTGCGCTCCTGCGCGTTTGGAGATGACATGACAGCTGTCTTTGGGCGCAGACGCGCAAACAACCTTTGCGCTGGTTTTGGGTTGCTGGGTCCTGTCAAAGTGCTCCGTTAACGCGGGTTTGGTTATCTGGAGCTGGTTGTGAACAGACAGAAACCGTGCCGTCTCCTGTAAGCACCTGGAGAACCCGTCCGCGTAGCTTTGCGCGTGTGCGTCAGGATCGTGCTGCGTGGACTTCTTCAGGTAGATGACAGCCATTTCCAAGACATCAGCCTTCTCCAGTTTACAACACGGCTGGTTGGCTTTTATCTCAGTCTTGAGAAGAGCTTTAAGTTGTTCAATGCATTTGTTGATACGATCTCTGCGCAACTTCTCCACAGCTGGCTTTCTCAACTGGAAAAAAGATTTTCGTTAGATTTTCGTTCAGTAAAACACTCTTATACGCAATAATTTAGACTGCAAGTAAATTTTAAATAAGATAAATACTTACATTAGTTTTTTTCGTTCCAATCTCAGGCTTGTAAACAGTAGGAGCCATCCTGACTAAAAGTTTGTCTGCTGTTCCTGTGCGCTTCTGTCACTCTTGGCACGCTCTCCCGTTAAATACACAAGGATTGCGCGCGTCTTCTGTTTCCCACACTTTCAGCCAATCAAACAGCGGCTGAAGGTTCAATAGGAAAACTTTAAATTAGCCTGATTCTCCTTTGAGCGACTTTCCCCGAAAACAAAAGAGGTGCGCGCTCAAACAGGTGGAGCGTGTGCGTGTGCGCACGTTGTAAATGGGAAGCGTGAAATTGCGGGAGTGCACGAGCCCTTTGACAGCGTGCATGACTATGCAGGCGGGAAAATAGATGATCAATAAGGGTGAAAAGAGATTATAGGAATTTCCCGCGCAAACTCACGTCTACAATACTCTTATATTGTTTGAATTGTTCCCAAATGACAAAAGAAAACTATTTTACTGGCTTACAGTGTCCAAATGTTTAGCTATTAATCAAGACAGTTTATTAGGCTTATTTTACAATAATTACAGAATATGTTTATGATTGTATTATGTTATTTATGTTATAGGCTGAAGCTCACCCATCACCCTGAAGAGAATAAGAGGGGTCAGGATTGATAGTTTTAATATCATGTATCTTAAAAATTTTCTGTTTATTATATTTATTATTTGTCTTAATTATTATTTGTGCTAAAAAAAAAACTTATTTTCCGTAAAGTCGTAAAAATGCTTGGTCATCTCAATTTTAAGATCAAGAAGCATTTTAGGACAATTAAGTGCCCTTTAGGATGAATTATTCTGTTAACCATTGTTCAGTGTATCCTCAGGGGGACCTGTCGCCTCATTGAGAGACCATTACTAATCCAGTGGGGAGTACGGCACACTTCTATTGGCCCCCATTGAAGTTTTGCTGTGGGAAAGTTGGGACAACACAGACTCCAGGATTAGACTTTGAAGAGCTGAAAGGCGCAGCTGGCTCCTGTGCGCGGGAAAGTGTGCTGAGCAAAGCCGGGCGCTGACAGGCATTTTGTAGAGTCTTTGACATGTGAGGTTCATGCGCAGTTCACTTGGCTCGTTTTGGGTAACTATATTATTATTTTAAAGCAATTAGTAGGGATGCCGACATGCTGCACTCTGGCAACAATGTAGCATATGAACGGAGCATTAATCTGGCCAGTTAAAAAACAATCATGCATGTTTTTACACATATACATAAAAGAAAAGTCCTGAAACAATAAAAAAAATTCCTTGCATCTCTATAAAAAAGTGCATTGCGTGCCCCTAGAGCAGATAATGCTTTCGAAGGCTTTTAGAAGGTGCTGTGGTTTGGTTAACCCCAAATTCCATTCCCACACCAATTCCCAACTCCCGCCAAAATTGCGTGCTAAAGCCACAATACGTTTCATCCCACTCTGCAAAAGAGGCTTTTGAATGTGGGCGCCCCTTCGTCCGGCTCTCCTCTTTCTCTCACGCGCACACACAGCGAGCGAAGCAGATGCTCAACGCTGTGTGCCCAGTGTGAAGTGTCCCCCTCTTCATAAAATCGGGACCTGGGAAACCCCTGACCTCTCCTCATTGGAGAGGATTCCGGGTCTCCGTGTGAGCGAGGCTCAATGACATTCCAGCATCATGTGCCCTGGCATTCACAGCACAGGGCAGTGAAAAGATGCGGTTTGAGAGGGAAACTGACATTTTGTGGTACCCTCTGCCCTTTTCCAACCCTAAAGTGTTGCAGGGTGACCTTGGTGACACACAAAAACTAGTGTTTTCAATTAATGAAATTCAATTTAATGTACATAGAGGTATTATTGGAACGAATGTGTGTTTTTACAATCATGCCAAAGCTTTAAAAAAAAAAAAATCTCTCTCTCTTTTTGTGAGATGTCCGTTTGCACGTGTAAGTACACAGCAGCATGCCGAAACGCGTTTCATACCCGCGACTTGTTTGTTTGTGGTCGTGGGATCGTGCAGACATCAATCAATCCTCAGGAGTGTGTACCTGCAGCTTTGAGGTGTGTGTGGGAGAGAGGGAAGCTTTGTGTGGGCAAGCAGAAGACCAGATGGTCTATTGAAAGAGGGGAATAATGAGGCACGCTGGATCAGTGGCAACAGGGCGGGGCGGATCTCTGAATGGGACTGAAGTGTGGGAAGCAGATCCACACCGGAGCTCTCACACATTCCACACTGGAGAGACACATGCTTTGGCCCTGCAGCTGGACACACTGCCCACAACGACTGTTTGTGTGTGCGTGTCTATTATGGCACCAGAGCCTTTATTCGGCTGAATGATGAGAGGGTCTGTGCTGGAATGTTCTTTAACTATCAGTGTCATCTGTCAGGATGGCTCAATGTGAGTTTGAGGTGGGAAGAGTAGCCAGGGAGCGAATTTCCCTCCAAAAGACATCTGGCATGTGGCTTACGTTCAGATGATCGACAAGAAAAATATTTTTGCATGACTTAAATATAATGCATATTTGAAACAAAAAAAAAAGTTGAGAAGGAAAGGCCATGTTCAAGCTCTTAATGACAGACTTGTGTTTGCAGATGTTAAGGCACATGCTCATGTAGATAATAAAGAAAGGGAGGGGTACAGGAGAGCAGGTGATGCGAGAACACACGTGTCTCCAAACCCAGCGGCGTCTCTGATCTGAGCAGCAGGTTCAAAGGCTGTTTGTGGAGAGATAGAGGAGGGACTCCGTTCTATTGACTTCAGAACGTGTGAGCAGGATCCAGCCCGAGTTTCCCACACTAGCCGTCCATTTATTACCCAAAACTCTCTGAGGGGCGGGAGGGACCCTTAACAATAGAAGTGTGCCACACTTGAGAGCACGGGATAATTGCGCTTGACTGACATTCACAGTGAATAGGTTTGCTTGTGCATAACAAGAAAAAAAGATTTCATATTTAAAATGGTTATGGTTATTTTATATCGTTAGGAAAAATATGCCCATAAAAGGTAAAAAAAGGAAAAATATACCCATAAAAGGTAAAAAAAAAGAAGTGAATATTATATCAACGTAATGAAAAATATAATATGAACAAACACACACATACAGACATTATATATAATTCGAAGTAATTGAATATCGGTGCCGATACTGATATTTGATTACCACCGATACAAACACATACCAATAGTTTTGCTTTTAATTCCTTGTGTCAAAGTATGACCCAATTCAAAATATTCACACAGTATGAGTTTTGATGTGTTTTTCTGCCTCTTTTGATTGACAGGATCTAATCTGTCCTGATTATCGGCTGTTTTTAAAACAATCGACCGAATCGAAACTTGTGACAAGAAAAAAGATTTTATATTTTAAATGGTTATGGTTATTTTAAATAGTTAGGAAAAATAGGCCCATGAAAGGTAAAAAAAAAACAGGAAGAAGTGAATATTATATCAACCTGATGAAAAATACATAATATGAACAAACACCCACATTATATATCATTCGAAGTAATTGAATATCGGTGCCGATACTGATATTTGATTACTACCGATACAAACAGATAACGATAGTTTTGCTTTTAATTCCTTGTGTCAAAGTATGACCAATTCAAAATATTCACACAGTATGAGTTTTGATGTGTTTTTCTGCCTTTTTTGATTGACAGGATCTAATCAGTCCTGATTATCGGCTGTTTTTAAACAATCGACCGAATCAAAAGTTTTATCTCCCGATTATAGGTCAATATTCTGTATTTAACCTTTAATGTTTCTCAATTAATAATTTGTTGATGAGCCTTTTTGTTTTCAAATGACTCATTTATTGTTCTTGTAGCCAGCTGTTATACTTCAGAATCTGTCTTTGCCCGATAAGGTGTGTAATGTCTTATCTATATGTCTTGAGCATCTCTTGGGAAATTATCAACTGTCTACATTGCCCATCTGCAGAAGCCTTATCAGCGTGAGGTGAGGTTCCCAGGTAATAAAGTGTGCTCTTGCCATTGCCCCTGTGGGAGCCCTGAGGCCAGTTAACCATGAAATAATTGATGCCTCTTCTATTGTCAGGGACGCTACACCCACTGGCCAGCGAGTGTGGGAAAGCTAATCCTGACTGGGACTCATGGCTTTGTAATGCTAATGAGCCCCTATAAATAGAGGAGTGGGACCTTCATTCTCAGCACAACTGACTTGATTCCCTTCTGAGAAACATCGCTGCTGTTGAAAGAATGGCTCCAACTTACACTACTGACTACTCCAATCTTTCCAACAAGGATAAACATAAAGTAAGTATCTACTTCATATGTGACTTTAAGGAACCTTTTGCATTTATTCTGTTATGCATTTAAATCAAACGAACCAAATTCTTAACCATATCTTTCTTTTCTCATCAGTTAAGAAAACCTGTCGTTGAGAAAATGCGCAGAGATCGCATCAACAACTGCATCGAGCAGCTCAAAACAATGCTGGAGAAGGAGTTTCACCAGCAAGACCCAAACACCAAGCTGGAGAAAGCTGATATTCTGGAGATGACTGTGGTCTTCCTGAAACAGCAGATGCAGACCAAGACCTCAGCTCCACAGAAAGCTCACATTGACGGCTATTCCCAGTGCTGGAGAGAGACCATGAACTATCTGTCTGTCAACTCCAAGGTGGACGCCGTCCGTCAACATCTGAACCGCTGCCATGAAGCCCAGAGATCAGCTAAAGATCTCAATCTGCTGTCTCCAGTCTCCTATCAGCCCACAGTGAAGCAGGAACCGTGTGCTCACAAACCTGTCTGGAGACCTTGGTAGACACTAAGCTAAAAGACTTTCACGTTAATACTAGATGGTGGTTGACCATCTCTTATGTTGTAGGAGATAACATTTCCATTTATATGTTTATTTCAAACATGTATTCAATTACTTCATATTGAAGTTTTAAATTGATGTATTTCTAATAAGATTATCTTTGCAAATGCAATGTGATTTGCAAGACACCTGTCGTCAGGTGTTTTTCCAATGCTAATGTTTCACTTGGAAACTGTGATTTTGCTCAGAATCTGAGTTTTGTGTATGATCCTATCGGATGTCTGATTTGATTTTGCCTTTTGTGAAGGCTACAGATAAACAATATTTGTTCTTGTGATGGCACTGCTGCACTGAAACATATCATGGACACTGTGTGTCTAACATTGCATTTAATAAAAGCAATTAATTACTAAAACATCATTTGAATTCATCTTTTTTTACATTATATATATATATATATATATATATATATATATATATATATATATATATATATATATAAATGATAAATGATAAAGTAGCCACTTTAAATACCAGATGATTCATGTATTGCATGAATACAACTCTGTTAAGCTCTGAAAAACAGCAAAAATTCAAAATACACTAAATATGCTAAACTTATATGAATTTGGAAGTCTAAAAAGTCAAAATATGGCTGTACCCTTACAAAAGTACAGTTTTGCACCTAAAAAGTTCATATTCAAAAAAACATATTGGTAACAAGTGTATACATATCTGTACCTAATAGTACATATTAGGACCTTTTAAAGGTCACTGTCCCAGAGACAGCTGGAGTAATTTAACCTTATTTTTTGTACGCAATTCATATAGGATAATAATTCCTCAAATTTCATTCTGAATATATTTAGCAACATCATATTAATTTTCGCAATCAACTCTGCTACATTTACAAATGTTTTAGCAGATACCTCAGATGTTAACACATCTCAAATCAAGAGTTTTAGGAAACAATTTAGTGGCCTCTAATTTTAGATGTTTTATGGTGTAAGCAAATATACAGCTTGACTGCTATTCTTCATTGATCCCAGCAAGAAATTTAACATTTTAAAGACATCTTATAGCCGCCCAAACACAGCCCAGGCATGAGACGTCTAACCATAACCCAAATATAAATTAAATTAAAAAATTATTAAATAAAACCAAACACCTTGTAATCACGTTGACTTTGCTTACATGATGGTATATCAGACATCTCACAAGTTTTTTTTTTGTTTTTTTTTGCAAAATTAAAGTTTGTAGCCAGTCTATATCGGGTCTATAGTTAACCTAAACAGTGAAATGGCTATTGCTTGCTGGGATGTTATTATAACATTGTGCTTTTTGTATCAATCAAGTATTTCGGGAATCAGGTTATGGGTTTTTCTCAGTATTTTATCATTGGTTTTTAAAGAAAGTCTGCTCTTACCCATTAACATCATGTTACAGTTTGGAATGATGACACACAAAGATGTTTCCTTTACAATGCCTTTGTGTCCACCAGCATGGGTCCCATGCATCTGATGCTTTCCCACACTCACAGACCAATCACAAAGCAGGCTTTAACATCTGATAACATCAGTGGCTTGAACCTGTAGAGGACAAGAAGAGGAGGGGGAGTCTTGAAAGCAGATATAACAGCCATTATTTTGTGTATGTATGTGTGTGTGTGTGTGTGTGTGTGTGTGTGTGTGTGTGTGTGTGTGTGTTCACAAGAGGTGTGCTATGTCCTGATAACACCTAACACCTTCAGAGACCAAAGGCTTCCCATTCCTTAAATTTAACAGAGGCACATGGCCATCCTGACGTCTACTGTATTTGCTGTCTAATGTTGTAAAATGCGTCTCACCTTCAGCGAATGCGGTGTGAAAAGTGTGTCACCTTAAATACATCTTGCATAAATCTCAGTAACAGCCTTAGTTTCAATAGGCTTTATTATAACAAGTATGTATGTTTATACTGCCAAAGCATTTTCAGATTAGAGCAAAAATAATGCAACACTACACTTAAAAAAAATTCCTTCACTGTGAAAAATATTTGCTGCCTTAACATTTTTTGTTGAATCAACTCGGATTTACAAGTCATTTCAACTTACTATTATTTATCTTGACTAGAGATGAGTTGTTATAACCACAAGTGAGTGGCTATAACTTATAAAATTAAGTTGACTTTTTGAGTTGTGACAACTCATCTCGGTTGACATGACTTGTAAATCTGAGTTGATTTAACAAACAATTTTAAGGCAGCAAAGTATTTTTTAGAGTGTTGTTGCACCTACATTTTTAAGTTTAATCAACTTGAATTTATAATCAATTTCAACTTTCTGAAGTGAAAGTTGCTATGAATTGCAAAAAATTAAGTTGAATTGACTTAAGTTATTTTAATTTTATTTTTATAATTTGTAGCAAAAAAAACTTTAATGCAAAGAAGGTTTTTTACAGTGTACATTAAGACAGAAATTAAACAATTTAGTAACTAATAAAGAAAAAATATTAATTTATAATATTTAATTATATTAGTTTAATTAAATACTGAATTATTTAAACCAATAAGGATTATATATTTTATCTGAGTGGGTATTATTTTACTTTGTTTTTATATCATATTGCAAAGTTTAAAATACATTTTATGAAGAATAATGACATTGTGAAGTCAAAGACGTTTGTAAAAGTTTTTCAATGCCGCATGATCAGTGACAAAAAATCAACAGATTCAAGTTTGCAACAAGTTGTTTCAAACAACAAGTGAATAACTGTTTCCCAGGGGTCTCACATTTAAATTAGGGGGAACAGAAGGGAGGGGTCAGGGTTCACACCACCAGACCTAATGGATGATTTAGGACGGCACACTTCTGATCTGAAACTGGAGCCTGAGACACGAGTGTGGGAAATCCTGGGAGAAGCCGACCCCACACATGAGCAGCGTCCCATCAGATCATCCAGTCGCAGCACAACAGCTGTCAGATGAAACCAGAGCTGACAGCACACAGTGCCTATTATCAGGGCTTTTAAAGAACAAACAGGGGCGTTACAGGCCCTGCACTTTTTCTCACAGGACTTTATACAGTCATGCTGCTGTTGTCTACATAAGAACACTTATAAAGTGTGATTAAAATCAAGTTTAGTTTCATTTAAAGTCATTTCATAAAAGGTCAACTGTGCATTTGACACCTGCTAAGGATGCTTCAAGAGGGCAAATGGGGTGGTGTACATTTAGGTGAATTTAATGTTGAAATGTGGGGTTGTTAGACTTTACTACATTTTAAATAAAGTCAGTCTTTAAAACCAATTTTTTTCCATTGCAACATTTTTATGCTAATTTCTATCTCGTATGTTTTAATATTTGATTATCCCCATTCTTGTTTTTCTCTTCCTTTCTGTTTCTTTTATTTTTTAACTGTTTTACTGTAAAGCACTTTGGATCAACTACATTTGTGTTAAATCTGTACTATATAATAAACTTTGACTTGACTAATTCAATCGTTGTGACATTTGAATATTTATGAGATTATTTCTTGCATCACTTTTTATTGTGAATTTATTTGAGATTTAGATAAACCTGCATCTAGTGTGATGGTTTGAATAAAGTAGTAAAGGGACATTAAAAAGACATGGAGCACAAAGCATTTGTTTAGATTCATCAATCAACATTAAGTTTATTTAAATTATTTTTGTAATAATTTAACATTTGCTAAATACACTTTTAACAAGTGAAAACTCAGATTCTTCAAAAGAAGGCACAACATTATGCATTAAAGCATTAAGCAAATATTGCAAACTCCATAGGAGTCAGACACACTCTTCATTGTGAAGATTACTTATAACAAAGAGAGATGATACAATATACCTCCTGCAACATCATATACAGAAGACTTTTGCATTGCAAACTAACATTTCCTTCAAAATGTGAAGTAGCTGCCATAAATACATTTTAAAAATAAATGCATATAAAATTAAAAGGAAAAATCTCCTACAACATAAGAGATGGTCAACCACCATCTAGTTTTAATGTGAAAGTCTTTCAGCTTGGTGTCTACCAAGGTCTCCAGACAGGTTTGTGAGCACACGGTTCCTGCTTCACTGTGGGCTGATAGGAGACTGGAGACAGCAGATTGAGATCTTTAGCTGATCTCTGGGCTTCATGGCAGCGGTTCAGATGTTGACGGACGGCGTCCACCTTGGAGTTGACAGACAGATAGTTCATGGTCTCTCTCCAGCACTGGGAATAGCCGTCAATGTGAGCTTTCTGTGGAGCTGAGGTCTTGGTCTGCATCTGCTGTTTCAGGAAGACCACAGTCATCTCCAGAATATCAGCTTTCTCCAGCTTGGTGTTTGGGTCTTGCTGGTGAAACTCCTTCTCCAGCATTGTTTTGAGCTGCTCGATGCAGTTGTTGATGCGATCTCTGCGCATTTTCTCAACGACAGGTTTTCTTAACTGATGAGAAAGAGAGATTTGGTTAAGAATTTGGTTCGTTTGATTTAAATGCATAACAGAATAAATAAGAAATGTCCCTTAAAGTCACATATGAAGCAGATACTTACTTTATGTTTATCCTTGTTGGAAAGATTGGAGTAGTCAGTAGTGTAAGTTGGAGCCATTCTTTCAACAGCAGCGATGTTTCTCAGAGGAGAATCAAGTCAGTTGTGTTGGGAATGAAGGTCCCACTCCTCTATTTATAGGAGCTCATTAGCATTACAAAGCCATGAGTCCCAGTCAGGATTAGCTTTCCCACACTCGCTGGCCAGTGGGTGTTGCGTCCACAACAAATCAAATCAAACCATTGACAGTACTAATCCCACACAGCACTTATCTTATCTGGTATCAGGTATCACATCAAATAATCAACAGGTCAATTCGTTTTTAAAAAATATTGTGATTTTAGTCATGAAAATTGACTAACAAAATCCAGCACCATTAATGAAAATGTTATATCTTATACGTCTGTCAACAATGTGAGGAGCTGCATTTAAAAAAGCAGTAATACAGTAATGTAACAAACAACTGCATGTGATTTTAAAACAAGAAATGTGTAATTAAAACTGCTACAAAATGACAAAAAAGAACATTAATTCGATAAAAATTAGAAAACGTTTTAAGGTTGCAGTCCATATTTCAATGCAGTATTTTATAGTGCAATGACCTACACTAGTGTTTATGCAAAATTATTTAAAATATATTTATATATTTTGCAGTTGCATACATTGTATACAGTGCTTTACTCCCTTGTGTCAAAAAATAAATTTCTTTAGCCAAAAATATGTTTTAAATATATGTGAAATACATTTTGAAGAAAGTAAAGCTTACTAAAATATTTTAAATTAAAAAATATATTTAGTTTTAACCTTCATATATTTTTAAAAAATGGCAAGAAAATATATTTCTCCTGGCCAAAAAAAGTTTGTATAAAATGTATACATTTTGAGTATGAAATGTGTAAATGTTAAGTATGAAATGTATAGGTATAAAATACAATTATAAGCATAATTTTGCAGTTGAAAATATATTTAATATCTTCAGTTATGTTTACAGGTTTGTAACAGAGAAAGTTTTCTTCCAATGCAACGTGAATGCTTTAAAATTTTTAATTTTGGTAAACAAATTTCAAAATATATTTAAGTAGGCTACATATTTGTGGCAATTTTTTGTATATTTCGAAATATATTTAAAATTATGTAAAACATGTGTACATAACTATCCCACGACTTACATCTTTATTAGTTAACTTCTTTATTTCTACGTAATTTTAGAAACCACAACAAATTCCTTGTGTGTGCGCGCGTGTGTCTGGGTGCGTGCTCGGCGCACTTGGCGAATAAGTTGATTGTCATTTAAACACAAACCAGTCCAATGTCATAAAACAGTTTAAACTTGTCTGGGAAACTCTGGGTCCACGCAACACCTTCAACTGGGATCAAAGTCCATGTGAAGCGCGTGTCTGATCTGTTTACACTATCGTGTGTTTGTCGTGTCGACACCACTGAAGCTGTCAGCCGGTGTATGGCACACTCTCGGTGGCTCGTGACACTGTTTTCCCACAGCAGGAGAGGAAGGAAGCCCGTGGGCTATAAAACCATCTCACCTTTAGCTTTATCGGGGCTTGTGCTCCTCCCTAACTGTGGGAAAGCCGTAAAATGACTCTTACCTCAAATTCCCAAGGGTAGCTACAGATCATCTGCGGACTTTATACTATTTTAAATATTTCTTTCTGTTTGTATGTAAATGTTTATATGTTTAAAGTTTGGCAAAAGTGCACCAGTCAGTCAAAAACAAGGCTGTGTCAAAATAAACACAAAGTAAGTATAAAAAACCAACTATAAACAGTAGCTCAAGTTTACCTCAGTCCTCAGCAACGCGGGACTCGCACCAGTGCAGTGACGTGCAGTTTCCCGCGCGTGTTTACAGGAGAGGCTGCGTCACTGCACGCGCACATACGCACTGAGCTCCACGCAGCGTGGACTGATCTATCATTAGAATCATAAACAAGATCGCTTTGATGAGATTAACACGTTTTATTGGATTTTTAATCTAAGTGGATAACTTTTATTTAGCCTACTTTATTTTGTATTGCATATATACATTCTTTTCACATTATTAAAGAATTTACATGAAAAGTAAATATTTAATTTAAACCTCTCTAATACATGTTTTACTGAAAAAAAATCGATGCATTATTTTAAATGAAACTTCCTTTACTTTGTTATTTACAAAAAACTACAAATCTCCAAGCATTTATTTAGAGAACGTGTGTATGATGTACCGCAAGCATGACGTCACGAGGACATCCTGTGATTTGAGCTGTGATAAATCTTATGTGATAAATGCTGTTTGTATTTCTACAAACTTCATCTTTTTCATGTTGCAGAACTGTTATTAAACATTCATTGCCTGTATTTAAAATGCTATTTGTAGTCATATCAATTGAATCGATGCATAACAGGTGATTGGATACAATTTTAATTTATTAGATCTCTATCTAATGAGAGAACATGTTTTCACTTTACACATGCAATGGCAAATACACAAACAGATTATATTGATACAATATAAGTGAGTCATTTGAATACTTAATGTTGCCATCCATATTTCATTTTATTTTGTATTATACAAATATCAAACTTTTCCAAAAGGGAAATATAGCCTCAAAATGAGAAATTTTACTTTAACCGACAGGTTCATATGGGTTTAAATAAACAACTAGCTTCAATATGAAGCACAGATAATATAATAAAACCATCAAAAAAGATGGAAAATGGTTTCCACCATTTCATATTTCTATAAACAGAAATGCTGTAAGAAATGTTAATTCGAGATTATTTAAAAATATTTGAGGTATTCAAATATCCAATGTGAATATAAAGTTTTGTGAAGTAAAGCCTTCAGTGTATCAAAGTTTTTCCAAACTGGAATGTCTATTCAGTCTAGTGTAGACTTTCAATGTGGTATCAGTTGCTGTAGAGCTCTACCAGGGTCTCCAGATGGCGCTCTTGTTATCATTCATCTCTTCACTGAAGGTGTCCTGGTGTATGGAGTTGAGCTGAAGCAGGACACTTTCACTCCTGATCTCTTCAGATGATGTCTGCAGGTTCTGGAAGTCTTTCAGCAGTTTTTTCTTCTGCTGCTGGTGTCTCAGGAACCTAACTGTCATCTCCAGTATATCTGCTTTCTCCAGCTTGGTATCATCAGACTGCTGTTTGATAAACTCTGGATCCAGAAGATCCTTGAGCTGCTCAATGCTTTTGTTTATACGATCTCTCCGCATCTTCTCCACTTTTGGTTTTCTCAACTGAAAACAGAAATGAAAACACGTTAAGTGACTTTGTCTTCAAACACATCAAGATTTAAAAGCACATGAGAGATGTTAAAGTCATGTTGATGTAAGATGCTGAATGTACCTTGTTGTTGAGATGGAGATGTTCCTCTGAGATGATCACAGCTGAAGTGATTGTAGGCGTCATGTCTGTATCTCTGTGCTGTAGATCTCTGTACAGAGCTCCTCTATTTATACTCCCAAATCTCCATATGAATGTGTGAGGATTCAGCTCGCTGGAGTTTCCCAGCATTTCTGGCCAATGGCAGAGCTTGGGGAAAATGTGGGGCACCACATGTTAAATGATCCTTAGAGACACAAAGCTGGTGTGTGAGGTCAGCAGGTGGAGCTGATGGAGAGACTCACTGTGTGAATGTGGGAAAGTGGTGACCCTGAAGAGAGATCCGATCTGCTGCCTGATGTTCACTGTAATCAAACACGTGCCATAATGACACTCAATTTTCCAAGTACTCAACCAAAAATGCTTTTAAAGCAACATCACTGTAACTGTAATTGTAAAGATGTCAAAAGGGTTTGAAAGCTGCTACAACATATCTATTTTTTTTGTAAGAAACGTATTACATATTTACTTCAAATTAGCATATTTTACATATTATTTATATAGAAAAAATAATTCTCTTACAGTTTATTGTTAGCAGTTTTGAATCAACGTGAATCCTCTAACTTTTGCAAGAGGATATTTTGGCCAAGCAGGTGTTGTATGATGTGATTGTACCTGTTCTCAGGCTTATGTTTCACATACACACAAACACACACAGCTGGCTTACAGCATATGAATCTCGATCACACGCCCCAATGCTCCCTGGAGCCGGTGGGAGCCACAGAGACACACGGCTTCCCACACTTCACTATTCATCGCATTAAATCCCTCACACAATAGAAGTGTGTCGGTTCCCACAGGACTGAACTAACTGGCTTTTTGAAGGGAAGCTTAAAGTACTTATGGATGCAATTCAAACTTATATATATAAATAATATATTTTTAAAATTTTTGTATATTGCTTGTTCTTTTTTCTTTTTTAATATTCAATATAGAGATCTATAAAAAATTAAGAGAAAAATTTTAATCAGCATTTCTACATATTCCAGTGTCTATTGAAGCAGACAAGTCGACAATGTAAAAGACTGTGAGCATGCCAAGACACATAAAAGCTGTGATTAAAAATCGCGGTTATTAAAAAGTTTTTAACATATTAAAAATTAATATTAACTTTTTTGCAGAATTTTTGCATGTGGTCCAAGGTCACATTTGTAGTAATATATAATCATATATGTGACTAGGGATGGGACGATTACTGGTTTCACGATTAGTCACGATAAAATAGTTTCGCGTGCGCACGCGATAGTTTCACGTGAGCACGTGAAACTAAACTTTTAAAAAAGTTCTGTACATGAAGGTTTCGCGTGAGCACATAAAAGTTTCATGTGAGCACATGAAACTAAACTTTATTTAATTTTTGCTCTATGTCCCCTTAGAGGCTCCGTAGCAGGCGCGCACATGCAACATAGTTTTTTTGCACTAGAAGGCATTTAAGGGATAATGTATTGTATTCATTCACTGTAAACTTATTAGACAGATTTTTTTTACCACAGAAATAATTTCAGTGACATGAAATATTAAATTGTGATTTTCAAAAATAAAACTTTAAAAAATATAAGTTTCAGTTCTTTTTAACATGTCCATCTTATTTTAACAAAACCACGATAATATTGATAACCGTGATAACTTTGGTCACTATAATCATGATATGAAATTTTCATACCGTCCCTATGACCCATGTAAAAACCCAGCTAAAGTCATTTTTGTGATGAACTCGTTTCTAAATAAAATCCTCTTATATAATGTAAAGAACATTCTGTGAAAATATAATCTTGATATATTAAATATTGACGGAGTCAGGACATGTCAAAGTTTGAAATCAAACTTTGTTGGATCACAAAAAATGATATATATATATACAATTTCCTCCATTGGGACAGAAAAGACAAAAATGCTCTTTGCTGTGGAGTCAAGAAATTTGTATGATGAATATGAAGCAAAAGTACAGAATGTCACATTTTATCAAAATTTGATGTTGATATGATGTTGATATGTTTCAACAAATGCTTTACCAACAAACAACAACAACAACCTTTTATTCTGCCTTGTGTGTGTTGTCATCAAATGCAAGACTCTGACTGTAGAATCAATTGATCAGACTGATACTACATACTCTGCTTTTAATGCATAAACATGTAATGCATCAGGACACATTTCATCACATTAAAATAATTACAATTGAAATGTGTTGTTCTGTTGAGCTTGAAAATTGTATATGTTGAAACCGATTACTTTTGTGTCATATTCACCTTTAAATGTTTAGACATTTCTTGACTCCACATTTTTTCACACTCTGATTAGGAATGGGGATTTCTGTGTGCTGTTTTGATTCAATTATATATATTATATATAAATATATAATATATAGTTAATATTTTCCATAAATCCCAATTCCTAATTGTAGTGTGAGAACAGAAAAAGTGTGCGTCCTCATGCCCTCAGCTATTCTCTCGATCTCAATATTGACCTTTCTGCCAGATGGCACTTAAGAAAAAATCCCACCTGTCCACTGAAGAGCTCAATTAAAAGCCCACGGACCAATGAGAGTTATGAAAAGCCCATTGTTTCATTTTTCTCTGCTCTCTGATTGGCTGGTCGCAGATGCGCTGCGGTATAAATATGGGTTCAACTTTAAGTCTAGTGTGAGATTTTATTCCTACCACTGAGAAGGTGTTGCGTAAGCAAATTCAACAGCAACATCAAACATGCCTGCCTACATGGACATCACTCCTCAAGACAACATCCACTATGCCAGGTAAGAAATGTTTAGACAAATGCAATAGTATAAATTTAATGATTTTCAGCCTTTACTTTAGCTGTTTTGTACCTGTACATACAATAACATCAGTGATGTTTTCTAGGTGCAAACTCTACAGTTTGGAAAGAAAATGTTTCAGCAAAATGGAGAAACTGAAGTCCACTTTTGAAGACCATCTTTATCATGGCATTCCCGCATCTGACATTTTGGACAAGACGGTGTCATTCTTCAGCTTGAAAAGGCCTTTACTCCTTCACAATGGCTATTCAAGATGTTCTCGGGACATTCTGCGTCTCTCTCCCTCTGTAGAAAAAGACGTGGCACCATTGTTCTCATGAGATCCTCCATCACAGACTAATCTAAAGACTTAACAAGTCAGGCACTTGATCTTATTTTGTGTGTTAGCACATCTACCTCGGAGGATTACAGCACTTTGCTTGCTCTCTCTGGATTTTGTTGTTCCCCTGTTACTTTGAAAAGATGTCATTGCAGAGTTTCTAATAGAAAGAGTAACACGGGACTTATGAAAAATATAAATGAAATTGAACATTGCTTGTGATGCACATTTGCTTGTGCAAACTATCAAGTTGCATTGCATTTTATGCATTTAGATTATTGTAGTTTTCTCTTGAAGAGAAATGTATGCTTATTGTTTTTAGACCTGTTGGACTGTGCTCTCGTTTGGAGGACACGCAGTCCACAAAATGTTTTCAGTTTTGAAAAGATACAGTGTATCATTTGAATTACTTTTAATTCCATGAGTGTATATAAATCAATTGTTTGTGTTATGCTTTTTGTTATAAAATAAATGACTTTAAATTACATTCATATAAATTCTTGTGAATTTTCTATTGCTTTATGATCGAATTTAAACACCTTAAATTTAGGCACTGCACAAAGTGAAACTACTCATGTTTATTTAAATGTAAATAGTTTCAAAAACAGAAAACACGAAACTAAACAGAAATTAAGCCAGCTAAATGCAACAGTAACACTATTTTACCATAACTTTTCAGATTTTGGGTTATTGTTTTTTTGTTTATTTATTCTTAACGCCATTCCAGCACAGATTTTAGGTTGTTAATGTGTTGATTATATCTTTAATGATGGGTATGTCAGAATTTCATACTAAACACTTTTTACTTGTTTTGTAATGACGAAATACAAAGCATGTGATTTTACATTAAGATTTCTACTGTCTATAATTGTGACTTTTAAATGGATTTTAGCTACATTAAAATTGATACATTATTGATAATATTATTTAAAAATGAATAATTCTGCTATTAATTATTTATACAAAATTTGTTTTATGATATATCTGGCTATATAAAGTTTGCATGTAACTATGCATCCATGTACTTATACAATGGTGTTATATATAATAAAACATAAATAAAAATCTAATTTAATGGTATAAAAAACTACAAACAAAAGTTTGCTATCAGCCAATGAGGATGTTTCCCACCAGATTGTTGGTGGTGTCAGCTGTCATGTTTTCATGTCAGATCATTTTTTACAACGATAACTAATCTTCAGCTACAGTTAACCAATATAAAGTTATAAAATAGAATTTAGCTGAAAGAGACAAATTATAATAGTTAACATAACTTCTGTTATGGTATCTTTATAGTTTAATTTAAACTTAAATATGATGCCTTGAAGATTTTATTTTAAAGTATATGAATCAATTATCCATAGTTAAGCACAAAGGTCAAGCCCTGAATATCCACTGACCCCTGAACTGTCAATAATGATCCATTCAGGTTCTTTTGTACTCCATTGAGACTCAGTGTTGGAACCTTAGGCTGTTTAGTATACAGAAATAACTCATTACTCAATTTAATAAATAGCAATCTATAATAATTTACATTTTACACATATTTTGAATATACCATGAACACACATTAAAAAGCAAGTATTTAATGCACTAATTTTGGGTAAACGTGTCTGCCTGAGGCATTATTGTGAATGTAAATAAAAGCCTGTCTTGAGAAACATTACTATTTTGATTACTGTCATGACAACCAAGCAGACCTATATTTCACCAAAAACATGAAAATTAATATTTAAATTATATGGTTAAGCATATAACACAATGTATAAAGCAAGCTGTACTGTTATTAATATGAGTTTTTTAACTAAAATAAAGTTTTGAGACAAACACATCTAGAGTCTAAGACAATAAACACAACTCTTAGATACTGATATTTTAATCTGATCCTACATATAAACAAAAGATGCAACGTTTGTTGCTCTATAATGTTTAAAACAGTCTTGAATAAAGGTCTGCACACGTGTCTATAGTGTTGAGTGTCGTGTGCTGCTTCAGTGACATTGATGTGAACATCAGGCAGCAGATCAGATCTCTCTACAGGGTCACCACTTTCCCACATTCACACAGTGAGTCTCTCCATCAGCTTCACCTGCTTTGTGTCTCTGATCATTGAACATGTGCTGCATTGTCTGTTTTTGCTCTTTCATTGGCTACAAACTGTGAGAAACTCCAGCGAGCTGAATCCTCACACATTCATATGGAGATTTGGGAGTATAAATAGAGGAGCTCTGTACAGAGATCTACAGCACAGAGATACAGACATGACGCCTACAATCACTTCAGCTGTGATCATCTCAGAGAAACATCTCCATCTCAACAACAAGGTACATTCAGCATCTACTTACATCAACATGACTTTAACTATATCTCTCATGTGCTTTTAAATCTTGATGTGTTTGAAGACAAAGTCACTTAATGTGTTTTCATTTCTATTTTCAGTTTACAAAGACAATAGTGGAGAAGATGCGCATGCAGAGATCGTATCAACAGATACATTATTAAGCAGCTCAAGGATCTTCTGGATCCAGAGTTCATCAAACAGCAGTCTGATGATACCAGCAGGGGCTGAATGCAAGCAAGCTATCTGTGATCTCTTTCATCTACAAAATGACTTTCTGCAATTGCAACTGATCCTGTGTCAGTAAATGTGAAGATTTCAGCTTACATCGCCATCTGGAGGAAACCAGAACCACTGGAGGACTGCAGAGAAGCAACAAGCAAAGTCTACAATAGACACTAAATTTGAACCACAATGTGATTCATACATTTTTCTGAATCAGATTTTTTTAAATACGCATCGTTTTTTGATGTCAATGACAATTTATTTGCATTTGATTTTGCTCTTATAAATTCAGATCAAACTTATTTTGTTTCTGGTTTTGGAAATGCATGTTTTATACACCTTCCATGAAGGCACATTGGGATCTCTATGAAGTCTTTAAAATTTTCCTTTATCAGGAATTGTCTTTAAACATTTTATCATTATGATAAATATTCTCTGGTCCTTATAGGACTTATGATTACATTATTTAAAGTCATGCTGACTTTGATTATTTAATGTCCAGCAAAATTTGCAGTAAATTACTTCTGTGTGGTCATACCTGTGGATTTTTATATTTGTCTTCAATATATTTTTCCTTTAGAGGATCATCTAGTCAGTTTCTGCTGATGTGTTGTAATATTACTCTCATTTAGAGAAGTGATGAAATTATAGAACTGTAAACATTTTGTGTTAAATGTTAATGACTTTTGTAAAGTCAACAATTATTTGATGTGTACTCTTGTATGCATCTGATGTGTTGTGAAGGTTTCTTCATGCAAATGTTGCAATGATTTATTGTCTATTTATTTGCATTCGTAAAAGAAATAAAAAAATAAAAAGTTAATTCGACTTTCTGTTGTAATGTTTCTGTTCTGTCATTTCTTATATAGGCTATGTGACCCTGGACCAACAAAACCATAAGTCATAAGTCACACAGATTTAAAGTAATAGCCAGCGATACATTGTATGGATCAAAATTATAGATTTTTTATGCCAAAAATCATTAGGATATTAGTAATTTGTAAATTTCTTACCATAAACAGCCGACATCAAAAATGTATTTATCATTAGTAATATGTGTTTTAAAATTAAAATTAATTTGGAGGGTAAAGGAATAAAGATACAATGTTTTACATGTTATCCTTCAAATAAGTAATATTAACAGCTTTTCTTTGTGTAAAGACGTGTGTTAATGTGTTTACCATAATAAAAAAAAGTAACTAACTAGACAAATACGATAAACTGGTCAGACACTCATCCTTCATTATTAAAAATGTATTTTTTATTATGAATCATCATACAGTTTATATATGTTTTGTTTGATCCAGTTATTTTAAGCAGACACTTCTGAAAGTAGCCTATTTTTATAATAAATTATTTTAATTATTGAAAAATAAAAAATGAAATAAGTAATATAATAAAACATGTTAAAAGATAATATTGCATATCCTGAGCAGGTGATCTTGTGTAACATGCAGATGTAGAAACGGCATGCGACATTAACAAAATAACTCATAATTTGGCAAATGTAAGTCAAGATGATGCAATGTTTTGTTTTTATTTGCTTGATGAACAATTATGCAAATTATGTCTTTATAGAGATTATTGAAAGGTTGATAAAGAGAACAAATCATACAAATTTGTTTCATTTTGGTTGCTGAAATAAATATAACCATTAGGTTTTAAAACTATAAACACCCTGCTACAAAATTCACCTTTATTTAATTTTTTGGTAAATTTGCCTTATTTTGTCATCTTTTAAAGTAAAGACAAAAAATGTGTTCAAACACGAGTGACTTTCATATCTCGCTTTAAGGAATCTGATAACAGGTGTGATGAGTTTAAAACAGTGTAAATTTGGAGACGTGTGTCATTTATAGGTTTTAGTAAAGCACACGTCTATTGTTGTGTGAATGAACGGAGCGTGAGAAACAGAAGTCATTCACAAACCCTCAGAAACAATAAAACTCAACTAAAGAGACCAGAGGTCAGAGGTCAGGATGAATGCATTACACTCAGTTCTATATACAGATATTAAATGATGAGAAAAAAGATGAATTGCAAACATGTTATTCTAAATTGAAGTTTATTTCAATTCTGTTACAGCAAAGCAAAGATTTTATTGCAGACTTGTGAGAAAGCTTGTTGAGAATCTGTCTAGAATTAAACTTCATTATCATATGAATAGACACACTTCTATTGTTATGTGTGGGAAAACTCTGGAGAAGTGGATCACATTAACATCTTAGACCACTAAACAACCTCAATATATTACAGTCGACACACTTATGAGTATTTATCTGATGTTGTTATCACAGCTCCACATATTTAATATTACAAATTATTTTATTTTATATATCATGAACGTTTTAATCGGTATTTCACAGAAAGATTTTGCATTGTGCACTTGAGATTAAAGACAAACATCTGTGATTTAATTTATAACACACACATATTTACAGATTTACCTCAAAGTACATTTACTGCTTTTTTGTTTTTATACTTAAACAAATGCCTGCTTATAGTTTTTTCATAAACTTTATATGCAAAACAATCACTAGACATCCGTAAAGTTGTGTATTTTTTTAACTTGTTGACTCCAGCATGAAGTCAGGTTGTGTTTGTCAGTGTGCTGATGTTTCTCTCCAGATGGTTTTGTGACGTCAGGTTGAAGAGAGAGTCTTCAGCCGTCACTAATGCTTCATTCACAACTCTGGATGCTTTTGTGTTGTATTGATGTGAAGACAGAGACTCAGTGTGGGAATCTCACATCACATCTTTACTCACACTGACCAACACAAACACAACAGACATCTGGAGTCCAAGACAATCAAGACGATGATCTCTGAATAACACAACACAACTCTGAAACTTGAGATATGATCTGTATTTATTTAACACATTTATAAACCTTTCATTTAAATCATCAGCTTACTGTTTTCTGTCGATATAAGAGTAAGTTTTTAATGAACAGATATGAAGGACACATTGTGGTTTAAATCTGTTTATTTATAAGATGCCACAAGCGTACAACACTGTCTGATGCTTTACAATTTTTAAAATGTTGAAAGTCTCATGCACACGTGTGTTTAGTGTCGAGTGGCGTGTGCTGCTTCAGTGACATTGATGTGAACATCAGGCAGCAGATCAGATCTCTCTACAGGGTCACCACTTTCCCACATTCACACAGTGAGTCTCTCCATCAGCTCCACCTGCTCACCACACACCAGCTTTGTGTCTTTGAACATGTGCTGCATTGTCTGTTTCTGCTCTTTCATTGGCTACAAACTGTGAGAAACTCCAGCGAGCTGAATCCTCACACATTCATATGGAGATTTGGGAGTATAAATAGAGGAGCTCTGTACAGAGATCTACAGCACACAGATACAGACATGACACCTACAATCACTTCAGCTGTGATCTTCTCAGAGAAACATCTCCATCTCAACAACAAGGTACATTCAGCATCTACTTACATCAACATGACTTTAACATCTCTCATGTGCTTTTAAATCTTGATGTATTTAAAGACAAAGTCACTTAACGTGTTTTCATTTCTGTTTTCAGTTGAGAAAGACAAAAGTGGAGAAGATGCACAATTACTTATGATATCAAGCTGGAGAAAGCAGATCTACTGGAGATGACAGTCAGGATCCTGAGACACCAGCAGCAGAAGCAGCAGTCTGATCTGGACTTCATGCTGTCAATCAAAGCTTCTTCAGGTGTCTTCATGAGATCCAAAGATGACACAGAAAAAGACTTCCAGAACCTGCAGACATCATCTGAAGAGATCAGGAGTGAAAGTGTCCTGCTTCAGATGAACTCCATACACCAGGACATCTTCAGTAAAGAGATGAATGTTAACAAGAGCACCATCTGGAGACCCTGCAGCAACTGATAGCACTTTGAATGTCTACACTAGACTGAATAAACATTGCTATTAATTTTCCGTTTGGGAAAATGTTTTATAAGCTATTTTAAGTTTGGAAATATATGTATTATAAAATACTACCATAACACACCATGTTGTGTGTATATAAGCTCTGACAAATGTTCAGTCAGTTTAGTAAACTGTACAATACCTTATGGGTATAATTTGTACTGTTTTAGGTATATGTTATTCAGTCTATGACTGTCAAAAAACTTTTTATTGAGCTTTATTTTCTGTTTCATGTTGAAATGTTTTGTTATTTTGAAATGATTTTGCAATGATTTTTGCAAAGTTGTTCTTGTAATTCTGTAAAGAATATATTATCCCCTCAATGAGGGTTTGTTTAAAACCATAATAATGGTTGCATTGCATAATTATAGATATCTTTATCTATAGACACACTCTATATACTACTGTATATGTTAACTTGTATTTACATTAATGTAAATATGCTTTGTAAGCAGTTCAATGCTGAACTGATGTGACGTGTATGTGCACGTTTGTAATGGCAGGTGTATTGACATTTATATTGTCAGTAATATTCTCAAGAGAGCATCTCTCTGCAATTGCTTTTGTATAAAAACGTGAATGAAAAATATTTTCCATCATATGGAAATACAAATAAATTTCTCAGACTTCTACTTTGCCGTTTCGTTCATTTTTAGCAATAAAAATATGAGGGTTGACATGAGGACAAACTGGATAATACAAACAAATGCCCTTTATATAAACACACTGTCCGCAAAAATGGTCCCTAGCTGTCACTGGGGTGGTACCCTTTCAATAAATACACTTTTGCACCTAAATAGTTCATATTAGTATATCAGGGTACATATTAGTACCAAATGAATACATATCTGTACCTAAATGGTACATATTAGGACCTTTTTAAAGGGAACTGCCCCAATACAGCTGGGGACCATTTTGACAATTTTCTCCAATGCAGATTTAAAAATTTTGCAACCATAACCTTTGCATTTCTAATGTGACCTAATAATAAATGTCCAGAAAGAAATGTATGTTTAAGTAAAAACATATGTATTAAAAGTTAGATACCTAAGTTCATTATCTTAATGATAAAAGTCATGGATGGAGATACGTTTAACAATATCCTACTTTAAATAACACACAGTACGAAGGATAAAAACACTTTAAAATTTTTCCAATAAATACACTACTGTTTCAGTCTGTATATATGTAAATAAGCACATAGTTGTCAAGCTGTCATCAGTGATGTTTATCTTACTACATGACAAGCGTTCAAAAGTCTCCCGAGGGAAGTTTTATTATAGGATCAAACGTCATTTGCATGTGAATAGGCACACGTCTATTGTTCAGTGTGGGAAAGTCCTGGTACCCAGAATCACAGCTTAGTGTCATTAGCATCCCAAAAGTCCTGAATGAAACAATATTTTGGAGTTCTGAAATAAAAGCAAACAACCCTGATCTCACCCACAATAAGGATTAAGGGTTGAAAAGGAAAACAAAAATCACCGATATCTATAATTGTGAAAGAAATTAATTCACATGCATCTTTCAGATTTCATCACACCGACCTGTTGACCAAATTTGTTTAGCAATTACCCTAACTGAGTATCAGGAATGTATTTGAAGATAAGAGGCACACATCTGTACACAAGTCCAAATACCCCATATGTAATATGATTATTATATGCAAAATCCTAAAGGACACTTACAAACTGCATTTAACTTAGTAATAACCCATAATTTGATTAGTCTGGCCAATCACAGACAATAAAAATCTCAAGAAAAATATTATTATACTAAAGTTTCTATGTGTTTGTTGGTTTTACATGAGCAATTTAAAGCATCATGGATGTGACATTTGCAGTCAAAACTTGAAATATAAATTCACAAAGAATGCATTTATTACCAATTTATTAAACAATCTGTTTATATTGTCCCAAACCTCTGATGATAGACATCAGAAAAATATCAATCTATTTACAAGTTTTCTATTTTAGATGAGGGAAACATGCATGCGTTATGGAAGTTTTTGAGAGACAACATACTTTAAAGGAATTTTATTTATTCAAAGGCATAAACCAGAAGCAATAATACCCAACAAATGGAGAAAGGACATTTAATATTTATTTTTTATTTTATATTATGTATGCACATTTGAAACAACGATATGGACGTGACCTTTCTCTGTTGCAAAAAGTTACAATTCTGAAATTACACTATGGAAAATAATAAAAACTGAGATTTTCCATGGGCATTTAAATCACCAATTATTGAAATCTGATATTTAAGTATGGTTAATAAAAACTTCGGTAAAAACTTTATTTTTCATAATAAGTTTGACATTTGCATGAAATTTCCCCTCATACTACATGCTAAACTGACCAGCTAAATAAGGCATTTTAAGGTCCTGAAACGCAAACTTTTTTGAGAATGGCGATTTGTCGTATCTGTGTAAACTACGTAAATGCGAATCTGTGATACTGGTGACTACATGCACATGTGTTAATTCAATCTATAGGTATGCAAAAGTTTAACCAAAACATGTGCTGCTCAAGATACTGATTTTATTAACATGACATAAAAAAGGTCACAAAATGTTGCTGCTTTACAGTCCAGGGTCACTTGTTATAAAATATATATCATCACTCATCGAAACAATACTGCCTGATGCCTTCTCTGTCTTGATTGTTTGTATTTATCGCTCTGTAGAAGAATGCATATGTGCACAGGTGTGTAGAGATTTTTTACAAAGTGATATCGCCATCTACTGGCAGGGAATATGTAATACAGTGTATTTAGTTTTCTTGTAGATCTGTGTAGATGTGGACTTTTTTGACAGTGTTGTTTGTGAAATTTTTCAGAAATGGAAAGGAAAAGTATTTCAGTTTTTTACTACTTCCTTCTCGTCTGAACAAAGCCTAAATGTAGCTTTTATTTCAGGGTTGAAAAGTTTCATAAAGTTTCACTTATATAGCAATAATTTTAATATTTCAAAAAAATGTACTCTGAAAGAAATTGTTTTTTTGATTGTTTTATTTCGCCATAGACTGATTAAAATACATTCAGTGGCCTTTTGCTTCATAAATCAAAATGAATGCCTTCATAGAAGGAAACAAAATTTCACTAATACAGTGAAAAGTTTTTAAGATGCCTAATAAAAGGTCAATATCTTTACAAAAGACAGTAAAGTCACACTGTACATATACAAGTAGTACAATATGAGATATAAAGAAATCTCTTTGAACATTGTTATAATCTTAAGGATTTAAGATCCTTAACAACACGGTCTGCATTATTTCATCAGAAACACAAATACAAACCCAAATGGGTTTAACTTAAACTGCATACAATTGAAAAAACTCAATCACAGATGTTCAGAAAACTGAATGCTGAACAAAACAAACAACATATTGCTCAGATTATAGAAAATATCTTTCAAATTTGAAAGTAAAAAAAGCTTATTATAAGCTAAATTTGTGACATTGTCAGAACAAACATCTAGCACACCAGATGCAAATTCATGACCAATATGGTCATCAACGTTAAAAGCTATAAGCTTTTCACATTCATATCAATTTCATATCAAATCATAATCAAAATTATGTTATAAACATAGATAAATCAAACTTTAAACAAATAAAGTCAAAAGTTTCCTTTACATAAATCTGGAAGAATATTTTCCCATCAGGATTTCTTGACTCTCTTCATAGAAGTCAGAATCATCAGTGTACTATTACAGTACAAATATCTTTCCCAAACTGGATCTGAATATCAATCCTTTCTCAACAAGAGAAAATCAAAACTTCATTGAAGTCTTCATGTTGTCTAATGTAGAGTTTGTGCTATAGAGATGGTGCTCTTGTTAACATTCATCTCTTTACTGAAGATGTCCTGGTGTATGGAGTTCATCTGAAGCAGGACACTTTCACTCCTGATCTCTTCAGATGATGTCTGCAGGTTCTGGAAGTCTTTTTCTGTGTCATCTTTGGATCTCATGAAGACACCTGAAGAAGCTTTGATTGACAGCATGAAGTCCAGAACAGACTGCCGCTTCTGCTGCTGGTGTCTCAGGATCCTGACTGAAGATCATCTCCAGAAGATCTGCTTTCTCCAGCTTGATATCATCAGTAATTTTGCATTTTCTCCACTTTTGTCTTTCTCAACTGAAAACAGAAATGAAAACACGTTAAGTGACTTTGTCTTCAAACACATCAAGATTTCAAAGCACATGAGAGATGTTAAAGTCATGTTGATGTAGATGCTGCATGTACCTTGTTGTTGAGATGGAGATGTTCCTCTGAGATGATCACAGCTGAAGTGATTGTAGGCGTCATGTCTGTATCTCTGTGCTGTAGATCTCTGTACAGAGCTCCTCTATTTATACTCCCAAATCTCCATATGAATGTGTGAGGATTCAGCTCGCTGGAGTTTCTCACAGTTTGTAGCCAATGAAAGAGCAGAAACAGACAATGCAGCACATGTTCAATGATCAGAGACACAAAGCTGGTGTGTGAGGTCAGCAGGTGGAGCTGATGGAGAGACTCACTGTGTGAATGTGGGAAAGTTGTGACCCTGTAAAGAGATCTGATCTGCTGCCTGATGTTCACATCAATGTCACTGAAGCAGCACACGCCACTCAACACTAAACACACGTGTGCATGAGACATTCAATATTTTTAAAATTGTAAAGCATCAGACAGTGTTGTAGGCTTGTGGCACCTTATAAATAAACAGATTTAAACCCCAGTGTGTCCATCATATCTGTTCATTAAAAACTTACTCTTATAGACAGAAAACAGTAAGCAAAAGCAATGTTTAGTTTATGAATGTGTTTAATAAATACAGATCATATCTCAAGTCTCAGAGTTGTGTTGTGTTATTCAGAGATCATCGTCTTCATTGTCTTGGACTCCAGATGTCTGTTGTGTTTGTGTTGATCAGTGTGAGTAAAGATGTGATATGAGATTCCCACACTGAGTCTCTGTCTTCACATCAATACAACACAAAAGCATCCAGAGTTGTGAATGAAGCATTAGTGACGGCTGAAGACTCTCTTTTCAACCTGACGTCACAAAACCATCTGAAGAGAAACATCAGCACACTGACAAACACAACCTGACTTCATGCTGGAGTCAACAAGTTATAAATATACACAACTTTACTGATGTCTGGTGATTGTTTTGCGTATTAAGTGTATGAAAAAACTTTAAGCGGCCATTTGTTTAAGTACAAAAACAAAAAAGCAGTAAATGTACTTTGAGGTAAATTAGTAAATAAGATATGTATGTTTATAAATTAAATGTTTGTCTTTAATCTCAAGTGCACAATGCAAAATGTTTCTGTAAAATACAGATTAAAACGTTCATGATGTATAAAGTAAAATCATTTGTTACATTAAATAAGTGTGTGGACTCTCTTGTGTGTTTGTAATATATTGAGGTTGTTTGGTGGTTTAAGATGTTAATGACAGCAGAACTGTGATCCACGACTCCAGAGTTTTCCCACACATAACAATAGAAGTGTGTCTATTCATATGATAATGAAGTTTAATTCTAGACAGATTCTCAACAAGCTTTCTCACAAGTCTGCAATAAAATCTTTGCTTTGCTGTAACAGAATTGAAATAAACTTCAATTTAGAATAACATGTTTGTAATTCAGCTTTTTTTCATCATTTAATACCTGTATTTAAAACTGATATAGTGTAATGCATTCATCCTGACCTCTGACCTCTTTATTGGCACAGGTTATTTTCTGTGTGACCGGTTCCCACATGGAAAGAACCTATATGTGGATATATGTGCATATATGAAACCTATATGCAGCTTATATGCACATATATGCTTCATATATACAGCATATATGCACATATATAAAAATATATATGCGCATATATGAAACATATATGCAGCTAATATGCACATACTATATGCAGCACATATACAGCATATATGCACATATATAATAATATATATGCACATATATGAAACCTATATGCAGCTAATATGCACATATATGCTGCACATATACAGCATATATGCACATATATAATAATATATATGCACATATATGAAACCTATATGCAGCTAATATCCTAATGATCGGAAGGTTGAGTGTTCGAATCCCAACAGTGGCGGTTGGGATTGCATTTTTATGTGATTGGAAGGTTGGAGGTTTGAATCCTGGCTCCTGCAGTTGCAGACTGTCATTGGTTGGACCTTTATTTATGTTTAATTTATTAGCAGCTACAGATTTTAATCATTTTACCAATATATAGGTTAACATATATGTACATATAATATAGGAAAACGGCCAATTTTATATATGTCACATATATGTAAAACCTATATCAAAACCTATATTGAAACATGTTTATATATGTTTTTTCCATGTGGGTTGTAAACACATGAAAACATTATTATAAAATTATTATAAAACTTATTATATAATATAATAAGATGATTTTTGATAGATTTCTGTTTATTTTGTACATTGGAGACACAATCACTATGTTCCCTGGGTTCAATTTCACGACCTTCTGTAATGCTAACGCAATGCTCTACCCCTGAGCTAGATGCATTATCAGATTTTACAAAAAATAAAGTATAAGTGAAACTCTGTTTCAGGTTGTTTGTATCTTAACAAGTCATGATGTTTATTTGAGCAATGAAAAGGAAATAGTTTTCTTAAAATGAGTTAAGAGACAATTATATATTTAATATGATCTTTAAAATGTAATATTCACATCACTTTTTCACATAACTTAAACATACTTTTGCAGACATTATAAACATTTTTTCTGTAATTTGGCAAAAGTCAGTAAAGATGCTTTTTATAAACTTGAAGCCAAATGATGTCATTTCCTCAAAATCTGAAACTTTAATGTAAAAGCGCAGTATTAATGGTTGACAGATATGACTTAAACAAATTGTTAGAAAGAAAAATCACACAAACCTGAATTTAATTACAAAAATGTTAGAAATATTTGTATATTATGAATATTTGTGATGTGTCCTATATTGAAAGGTTAGACTTTAGATCTCATGTTCAAACATATTAAATGCTTTTTTATTTAATCATAATCCACACCCACAGGACTGATGTGAGACAGAGAGACACACACTTTCCCACACTTCTGTATTTACTACGGTAAATCACTCACACAATAGAAGTGTGTCACACTGACAGAACTGAACACAAAAGATCACAGCAGTTCACAAAGCTCAAAACCATCTGGATACACTTTATACTAATATATATATTTAAGTTTCATATTGAAATTATTTTGTACAAGGACGAACTATATAAAGAATAAATAATAATATTGATCATCTGCTTGTTATATAAAATTGTAATTGTTCATGTTGTAAATCTGAGAAACACATTCACTCTTTTATTATTCATCGTTTCTTTCAATAGTTTGTCAATATATTTGCCTGTACTGTTTGTAATTTTTGATCTCATATTTCAGATTTCACTAAGACTTATCTTCAGTCTTGAACATCTTGTGGGAACTTGAAACATCTCGAGTCCCCACATTCATACAGATGAATATAAGTGACCTTACTGACAGATGGCATTGATGAGAAAATCCCACCGATTCACTCAACAATCCAAAGACTTTTCTTCCCAAATCTGAGGCTTCTGATTGGGTGAGATGAGAGAGATGCTCATCTGTGAGTATAAATGAAAGCTACAGATGAAGATGAGATCTTCACTTCTACAGAGACAAATCTGAACTTGAACTTTAACATTTAGATCAACAGGACTCGGAATCAGTCATGACGACATACATGGACATTTCTTTCCAAAACAACATCAAACATCAACACGCAAGGTACAGAAAAACATCAGATCATTGTCTCACATTTATCCTTAATGTCTGATTCATGTTGAATATTTTAAATGAACAACATCTAAAAGAGATTGTGTTATTGTTTCAGATGTGTTCTTACATGTTTGGAAAGAAAGTGTGGAAACAGTTTGGTGAAAGTCAGATGTGTTTTGGGAGATTATCTTCAGAACGGCATCACCTCAGATATTTTGGAGAGAGTCGTGTCCTTCATCACCTTGAAAAGAGTTTTACTTTCTCATGAAGGTTACTCGAAATATTCTCGTGACTTTCTGCGTCTGTTTCCTGATCACAGCGAGGATTTAACAGCGTTATGTTGTGAAGAATAAACATCACAGGATCATATGTCATGAGAAATAAAAGACTTCAGAGATAACAACTTTATATTGTAAATAAAAGTGACTTTATATTTTTGAGTGAAAATTGATTTTTTTATTTTTACTCTCAAATGTTTTTATCAATAACTGTTGCTATGAGTAATTTTGTGCATTATATGCATTATGATTGACAGTTACACTGCATATATATTTTCTTTTATTTTGTAAATAAGTGATATTTCATGTGTAAATTATTTTATGCTACTTTTGAGTTTTAAGTGGCGTAAGATTTCAACCCAAACTACTTTTAATGGAAGTGTTGATTTATGTAAACATTGTGATTTTTTTAAACCACACAAAAGCACAAATCTGTCCAAAATAAAGAAAATAAATGCAAACATATTCATTGTATTTTATTCTGTTCAGACTTGTAATGAAGTTGTGAATGTATTTCAGGAGTCTGATTGTTGGCTTCTGTCAATCATCTTAAGTGTTTATAAAGCGTCTGTCTTCCTCTTGTACACAAACTCATGTCCTCATCTCATTTACTCTGTTTTACTGTAGTCCTGTACACTTCAGGGTTTCATCTTAAAAGCTCAAGATCTGAGTCTCAGGATTAAACTGAAATATCAAATCGAACTCATTTACTTCTGTTAAGACTGAATAAACTCATGAATAAACAATTTAATAAACACATCAGATGGATTTCTGTAATGAAGTCACTGTCAAATAAAAGTATCTCAAGCTGTCACTGAGGCAGTATGGTTTATAAAGATCCTGATGTGTAACAGTTAAATACAGATGTTTATACATTTGGTCCCAATATGTACGCTTGCGGTACTAATATGAGCTCTTTAGGTGCAAACGTTTGAAAGGGTACCGCCCCAATGACAGCTATAGGGATCATTTTTCTGACAGTGTAAGTTTATGCTCAGTTTGAAATTGAGACATGATAACATCACAGATGTTTATAGTCATTGTTTAAGATGATTTATATATGAAATTAGCGAAAATATGTTGTATATTTTCATGTAAAATCTGTGGTATTGCTGGTTTGTAGTCATTTTTAGTTTTTCATTCAAGTTAATAGTTTGGTTTAGTAAAGGTTACATATTTTTTCAAAACTGCAAAAATAGTAAATGAAGAACAGAATCGGCTACAAAACTTTAAACACAAACAGAATTTCGATCAATAATGAGAGATGAAGTGAAAAGATGTTAATTTGATTGTTTTATTGCAGCAGAAATACATTCACTGAACTGCTTTAGTTTTTTAAAACTCTTCACAGAAGAAAACAAGACGATCACACGATCAATTCAAATGATAAAATGTCAACAATGACATACATGACGTTTCTCATGAAAATCTAAACCTTCACAGAAGACACAATGACAGCTGTATACAATACTGACAAATACTGTTAATAAACAACAAATACAAACCCTCAAACACAGAGTCTAGTAACATTATGTCTATTATAGAGCAAAGACATAAACTTCAGACATGAAATATAAAGTCTGCTGATCATTAAATGTGTAACTCAATGTGAGTCATTTGATATAAACAGCACAGAATTCATAACAGATTCTTACCATTACAATAATATCAAGATATTCACATTAATAACATGTGATATAAAGTATCTGTAAGATAAATAATCTCAGAGGAAAAAAAACACCTCAAACACACAGCACAACATTCACAGAGCAAACACGTATGTGCATATTGATATCAATTTCATATCAAACTTATTGTATAAATTCCCTCTGTTTCAGATTAAAAAATGTTATAAACATTAATAAATCCAACTTTACACAAATAAAGTCAAACGTTTCCTTCACATAAATCTGGAAGAATTTTTTCCCATCAGAA
Organism: Misgurnus anguillicaudatus; assembly: GCF_027580225.2. Lineage (NCBI taxonomy): Eukaryota > Metazoa > Chordata > Actinopteri > Cypriniformes > Cobitidae > Misgurnus > Misgurnus anguillicaudatus. Next base: position 31,583,726 of record NC_073350.2, on the reverse strand, counting down.
TTTTTTAAATCTCTTCATAGAAGACAGAATCATCACTGTACTATTACAGTACAAATCTCTTTTCCAAACTGGATCTGAATATCAATCCTTTCTCAACAAGAGAAAATCAAAACTTCATTGAGTTGTTCATGTTGTCTAATGTAGAGTTTGTGCTATAGAGATGGTGCTCTTGTTAACGTTCATCTCTTACTGAAGGTGTCCTGGTGTATGGAGTTGATCTGAAGCTGATCTCTTCAGATGATGTCTGCAGGTTCTGGAAGTCTTTCAGCAGTTTTATGTGTCATCTTTGGATCTCATGAAGACACCTGAAGAAGCTTTGATTGACAGCATGAAGTCCAGAACAGACTGCTGTTTCTGCTGCTGGTGTCTCAGGATCCTGACTGTCATCTCCAGTAGATCTGCTTTCTCCAGCTTGATATCATAAGTAATTGTGCATCTTCTCCACTTTTGTCTTTCTCAACTGAAAACAGAAATGAAAACACGTTAAGTGACTTTTCTTCAAACACATCAAGATTTAAAAGCACATGAGAGATATAGTTAAAGTCATGTTGATGTAAGTAGATGCTGAATGTACCTTGTTGTTGAGATGGAGATGTTCCTCTGAGATGATCACAGCTGAAGTGATTGTAGGCGTCATGTCTGTATCTCTGTGCTGTAGATCTCTGAACAGAGCTCCTCTATTTATACTCCCAAATCTCCATATGAATGTGTGAGGATTCAGCTCGCTGGAGTTTCTCACAGTTTGTAGCCAATGAAAGAGCAGAAACAGACAATGCAGCACATGTTCAATGATCCTATATGGAGACACTGCTTTCTAACAGATGTATATATTAGTGTCACACACACTCATGTCCTATATGATGGAGTCACGGAGACAAACAGTTTCACACACTTATGTATGCATAATATTAAAATCACTCAACACAAAACAAAATCCTGTCTCGCCTCACATGACCAACTGAAGAACCAGACACTAATAATCTGTGCTGTAAATCTGCTTACAAGAAAGCAAAACTCTGTAGCTACATTTAAAAAAAACATATAAAATAATAATTTAAGCCTAGATGTTATTTTTAAAAACACTGACATTAAGACTTTAATCAATTAATGTTTTATGGTTATTTTTTTCTATGAGGATGTTTCTTTCTGTAAATGTAAACCACATGCATTTTATTTCTTGTTTCTAAAGAAAAAAACTTAATTGTATGCATTTCTTAACCAAACGACCCAAATTGAAAAGCCACAGGGTATTTATCCATGTCATTATCATATGAATAGACACACTTCTATTGTTATGTGTGGGAAAACTCTGGAGAAGTGGATCACAGTTCTGCTGTCATTAACATCTTAAACCACCAAACAACCTCAATATATTACAAACACACAAGAGAGTCCACACACTTATAGAAATTAAGATGAATTAGTTTGACAAAACATTTTTGCTAATAAACTTTTGCATGAACAAAATTTAAATTGTAATAATTCTAAATATTTAATGTTTCTCTTAATGTCATAAACAAAACAACAACAAAAACATGCCAAAACGAAACCAAGTTTTAGCATCTGCTACTTTTTTTCTGATTTTACTAACGTGTTATTATTATACATTAAAGTAAAATTGTATTTAATGCATTACATGTCGACTATATTGTTCAATCAAGATAATAATATAATAATTTAAGAAAATCATAGTGTAAGAACAAATGTGACTCAAACATGTGTTTGTCAGTGTGCTGATGTTTCTCTCCAGATGGTTATGTGACGTCAGGTTGAAGAGAGAGTCTTCAGCCGTCACTAATGCTTCATTCACAACTCTGGATGCTTTTGTGTTGTATTGATGTGAAGACAGAGACTCAGTGTGGGAATCTCACATCACATCTTTACTCACACTGACCAACACAAACACAACAGACATCTGGAGTCCAAAACAATCAAGACGATGATCTCTGAATAACACAATACAACTCTGAGACTTGAGATATGATCTGTATTTATTTAACACATTTATAAACTAAATCTCGCATTTAAATCATCAGCTTACTGTTTTTTGTCTATATAAGATTAAGTTTTTAATTTACAGATATAAGGAACACCGGAGATTTAAATATGTTAATTTATAAGGTGCCACAGGCTTACAACACTGTCTGATGCTTAACTATTTTAAAAAATAGTGAAAGTCTCATGCACACGTGTGTTTAGTGTTGAGTGGCGTGTGCTGCTTCAGTGACATTGATGTGAACATCAGGCAGCAGATCAGATCTCTCTACAGGGTCACCACTTTCCCACATTCACACAGTGAGTCTCTCCATCAGCTCCACCTGCTGACCTCAGACCAGCTTTGTGTCTCTGATCATTGAACATGTGCTGCATTGTCTGTTTCTGCTCTTTCATTGGCTACAAACTGTGAGAAACTCCAGCGAGCTGAATCCTCACACATTCATATGGAGATTTGGGAGTATAAATAGAGGAGCTCTGTACAGAGATCTACAGCACAGAGATACAGACATGACGCCTACAATCACTTCAGCTGTGATCATCTCAGAGGAACATCTCCATCTCAACAACCAGGTACATTCAGCATCTACTTACATCAACATGACTTTAACATCTCTCATGTGCTTTTAAATCTTGATGTGTTTGAAGACAAAGTCACTTAACGTGTTTTCATTTCTGTTTTCAGTTGAGAAAGACATGAGTGGAGAAGATGCACAATTACTTATGATATCAAGCTGGAGAAAGCAGATCTACTGGAGATGACAGTCAGGATCCTGAGACACCAGCAGCAGAAGCAGCAGTCTGATCTGGACTTCATGCTGTCAATCAAAGCTTCTTCAGGTGTCTTCATGAGATCCAAAGATGACACAGAAAACTGCTGAAAGACTTCCAGAACCTGCAGACATCATCTGAAGAGATCAGGAGTGAAAGTGTCCTGCTTCAGATGAACTCCATACACCAGGACACCTTCAGTAAAGAGATGAATGTTAACAAGAGCACCATCTCTATAGCACAAACTCTACATTAGACAACATGAAGACTTCAATGAAGTTTTGATTTTCTCTTATTGAGAAAGGATTGATATTCAGATCCAGTTTGGAAAAGAGATTTATACTGTAATAGTACACTGATGATTCTGTCTTCTATGAAGAGAAGAAAGAAATCCTGATAGGAAAATGTTCTTCCAGATTTATGTGAAGGTAACGTTTGACTTTATTTGTTTAAAGTTTAATTCATCTATGTTTATAACATAATTTTAATTTGAAACAGAGGGAATTTATACAGTAGATTTGATATGAAATTGATATCAATGTGCACAAACGTGTTTGCTCTGTGAATGTTGTGCTGTGTGTTTGAGGTTTTTTAATTTCCTCTGAGATTATTTATCTTACAGATACTTTATATCACATGTTATTAATGTGAATTTCTTGATATTATTGTAATGGTAAGAATCTGTTATGAATTCTGTGCTGTTTATATCAAATGACTCACATTGAGTTACACATTTAATGATCAGCAGTCAGACTTTATATTTCATCTCTGAAGTTTATGTCTTTGCTCTATAATAGACATAATGTTACTAGACTCTGTGTTTGAGGGCTTGTATTTGATGTTTATCAACAGTATTTGTCTGTATTGTATACAGCTGTCATTATGTCTTCTATGAAGGTTTAGATTTTCATGAGAAACGTCATGGATGTCATTCTTGACATTTTATCATTTGAATTGATCATGTGATCGTCTTGTTTTCTTCTGTGAAGAGTTTTAAAAAACTAAAGCAGTTCAGTGAATGTATTTCTGCTGCAATAAAACAATCAAATTAACATCTTTTCACCTCATCTCTCATTATTGATCGAAATTTTGTTTGTGTTTATAGTTTTGTAGCCGATTCTGTTCTTCATTTACTATTTTTGCAGTTTTGTAAAAGATGTAACCTTTACTTAACCAAACGATTAACTTGAATGATAAACTAAAAATGGCAACAAACCAGCAATACCACAAACATGAAACTGAAGGTGACCTGTTAAAGCATTCACCTGTTTAAATATAATAAACACCACACACATTTTACTAAGTTTTAATACTTAGTAATAGTAGAGGTTTTATTTGGGCTAATTTCATATATGAATCATCTCAAACAATGACTATAAACATCTGTGATGTTATCTTGTGTCAATATTAAACTAAGCATAAAATTGAAAAATGATCCCTATAGCTGTCATTGGGGTGGTACCCTTTCAAAAAGTACACATTTGCACCTAAAGAGCTCATATTAGTACCTCAAATGTATATCTGTATTTAACTGTTACACATCAGGATCTTTTTAAACAGCACTGCTTCAATGACAGCTTGAGATAATTTTATTTGACAGTGACTTCATTACAGTAATCTATCAGATGTGTTTATTAAACGGTTTATTAATGAGTTTATTCAGTGTTAACAGTAGTAAACGAGTTTGATTTGATATTTGAGTATAATCTTGAGACTCAGATCTTGAGCTTTAAGATGAATCCCTGAAGTACAGTACAGGACTACAGTAAAACAGAGTAAATGAGATGAAGACAGACGCTTTATAAACACTTAAGATGATTGACAGAAGCCAATGATCAGACTCCTGAAATACATTCACAACTTCATTACAAGACTGACCAGAATAAAATAAACTGAATATATTTGCATTCATTTTCTTTATTTTGGACAGATTTGTGCTTTTGTGTGGTTTAAAAATCACAACACTTACATAAATCAACACTTCCATTAAAAGAAGTTTGGGCTGAAATCTTACACCATTTAAAACTTAAAGTGGCATAAAATAATTTACACATGAAATATCACTCATTTACAAAACTAAAAATATATATGCAGTGTAACTGTCAATCATAATGCATATAATGCACAAAAATAACTCAACAGTTATTGATAAAAACATTTGAGAGTAAAAATACAAAAATCTATTTTCACTCAAAAATATAAATTCACTTTAATTTACAATATAAAGTTGTTATCTCTGATAGTTTGTTGTGTTTTATTTCTCATGACATCATGATGATCCTGTGATGTTCATTCTTCACAACATAACGCTGTTAAATCCTCGCTGTGATCAGGAAACAGACGCAGAAAGTCACGAGAATATTTCGAGTAACCTTCATGAGAAAGTAAAACTCTTTTTAAGGTGATGAAGGACACGACTCTCTCCAAAATATCTGGGTTCTGAAGATAATCTCCCAAAACACATCTGACTTTCTCCAAACTGTTTCCACACTTTCTTTCCAAACATGTAAGAACACATCTGAAACAATAACACAATCTCTTTTAGATGTTGTTCATTTAAAATATTCAACATGAATCAGACATTAAGGATAAATGTGAGACAATGATCTGATGTTTTTCTGTACCTTGCGTGTTGATGTTTGATGTTGTTCTGGAAAGAAATGTCCATGTATGTCGTCATGACTGATTCAGATTCCTGTTGATTTAAATGTTAAAGTTCAAGTTCAGTTTTGTCTCTGTAGAAGTGAAGATCTCATCTTCATCTGTAGCTTTCATTTATACTCACAGACGAGCATCTCTCTCATCTCAGCCAATCAGAAGCCTCAGATTTGTGAAGAAAAGTCTTTGGATTGTTGAGTGAATCGGTGGGATTTTCTCATCAATGCCATCTGTCAGTAAGGTCACTTATATTCATCTGGATGAATGTGGAGACTCGAGATGTTTCAAGTTCCCACAAGATGTTCAAGACTGAAGATAAGTCCTAATGAAATCTCTAAGATTATTTAAATATGACTTCAAAAATTACAGACAGTGAAGCAAATAAACTAAAAAAAGAAACGATGAATAATAAAAGAGTGAATATGTTTCTCAGGCTTACAACATGAAAATTTACAATTTTATATAACAAGCAGATGATCGATATTATTTTCTCTTTTATAGACATTTGTCATTGTACAAAATAATTTCAATATGAAACTTGAATATATATATATGTGTGTATCCAGATGGTGAACTGCTGTGATCTTTTGTGTTCAGTTCTGTCAGTGTAACACACTTCTATTGTGTGAGTGATTTACCGTAGTAAATACAGAAGTGTGGGAAAGTGTGTGTCTCTCTGTCTCACATCACTTCTGGTCCACAGCAATCTCAGCCTCCTTAAAGTTAAGTTTTAGACTTAATGTGGTGGCTTACATTGCAGTAGACACATTTTCTGTGATGTTTTCAACACAGAAAACAATAAAACAAATTATATAGATTCTCTCTTATATGAAGACTCAATGTAAAAAATTTCAGATAATGTCCATTTTAAATTAAATTATTTTTACATGAGACAATTTTTAATGTTATTAAAAAAAGTGTTTTATTTTCATAAATAGTCTCATGACTACAATAAAACAATTCATGCCTCAGGTAAAATCTCGTATAATTGACACTTAAAACAACAACTTTCTTTTTAAATGAGCATCATTCCTATGGTCAAAACTTAAAGTGCATTTTCTGATTTGGACAAACTCATCTGTTTTGTTGGATTTCTATATGCAGTGAGGGTTTGTCATTGAAACACAACATTTATCATTAAATAGTTTTGATCACCTTTATTCAGCATTTGAAAAATGTCAATCATTTTGTATCAAACTTTCTACATGTAAAAGTTTATGAGTGTTTTCAAAGAGCTTTTGTGCTTTCATGTTATATTTGAGGTGTTTTGGTCATCATGTTGACTATTGCGATAAACAGTTTTTATTCATTTCATATATTTATTTATTTATTTTCATGGTGAGAAATGTAAAAGTGCTCGGTTAAGTCAATTGTATATTGTGGATTTGTCAAGTAAATGTTATAAGATATTTGGACAATGTTTTATAAAAAACAAAATCAGTTTACTCAACTGCATCGCTTTTGTATTTATAATGGCTTATGCAGCCAGAAAGTCCTTTGAGTGGATATGTATTAAATATATATATTGAAGTGTCTTGTACTTTTTTTTCTTTATAAAATAGTGGGATCTCAATAAGATCAGGACAACTGTTTTTTTCTCCTTCTGAAATTAAATCTCATTCCCTTCTTTTCTTTTTTTAAACACAATTTCCTCTCAAAAATCTCACAAACTCTTTGTTTCATTCACTCATCTCACAATCAAACTCATCATTAGAGAGACAAACATTGAGGGTTTATAAAAGTTTGTCAGTAATCTGTAACACCTGTTTCTAATAATGAACTAAACTCACACCAATTAATCTATTAACTGATTGTTCATCTCAAACTGCACCAGAAGAGGGCGCAAGAGAGAATAGAGTTTAAAACAGAAATATACAAACATTCTAAACATTAATATAAAACATTGGAATTATTTAATTATTATTACTTTAATAGTTGAATAAAAACATCGGAAATTTATACAGATTATAGAAATCTTTCTTTCATGTCAAAGTGTTAAAATCTTTCACTATTCAACTATAAATGCAAAAACATGATGAAATGAATGTGAGTTTAAAGCTAAGATGAGTCTGTAAAAAATTTCAGTTTATAGAAAAATCAATGTTTTCTTCAACAGACAGTGAATGATCTTCTGGTGGATCTTGTTAAAGCTGTTCATCTAAAGCTTCATTATCATATGAATAGACACACTTCTATTGTTATGTGTGGGAAAACTCTGGAGAAGCGGATCACAGCTCTGGTCATTAACATCTTAAACCACCAAACAACCTCAATACATTACAAACACACACACAAGAGAGTCCACACACTTATAGAAATTAAGATGAATGAGTTTGACAAAAAAACTAATAAACTTTTTTCTATAAACAAAATTTAAATTTTAATATTTGTTTTATTAAAATCTATGCCATGAAGAAATTAATCTTTAGCATCTAAAGAGAGTAGAAACAGTTCATCTTATTTTTCAAACATGTTATTATTTATAAAATAATTTATAATACACTACAAGCCGGCTATTTTGAAAATCATAGTGTAAGAACAAATGTGACTTAAAAAATGTGTTTGTCAGTGTGCTGATGTTTCTCTCCAGATGGTTTTGTGACGTCAGGTTGAAGAGAGAGTCTTCAGCCGTCACTAATGCTTCATTCACAACTCTGGATGCTTTTGTGTTGTATTGATGTGAAGACAGAGACTCAGTGTGGGAATCTCACATCACATCTTTACTCACACTGACCAACACAAACACAACAGACATCTGGAGTCCAAGACAATGAAGACGATGATCTCTGAATAACACAATACAACTCTGACACTTGAGATATGATCTGTATTTATTCAACACATTTATAAACTACACTGTAAAAAATTAGCTGTAATTTTGCAGCTGGTTGCCAGTAACTTACTGTAGAAGATAAAGACTGAAAATGTTTAATGTTCATTTAACTTTGAACAAACTGTTGCTAGTAAATAACATAAATGTAAAATCTACAGTAAGTTACTGGCAGCTAGTTGCCAGTAATACCCAGTAATACTGTAATTTCTACAGACATTTTTTACAGTGTAAACCTTGCATTTGCTTACTGTTTTCTGTCGCTATAAGAGTAAGTTTATAATGAACAGATATGAAGGACACACTGGGGTTTAAATCTGTCCATTTATAAGATGCCACAAGCGTACAACACTGTCTGATGCTTTACAATTTTAAAAATGTTGAAGGTCTCATGCACACGTGTGTTTAGTGTTGAGTGGCGTGTGCTGCTTCATTGACATTGATGTGAACATCAGGCAGCAGATCAGATCTCTCTACAGGGTCACCACTTTCATACATTCACACAGTGAGTCTCTCCATCAGCTCCACCTGCTGACCTCAGACCAGCTTTGTGTCTCTGATCATTGAACATGTGCTGCATTGTCTGTTTCTGTTCTTTCATTGGCTACAAACTGTGAGAAACTCCAGCGAGCTGAATCCTCACACATTCATATGGAGATTTGGGAGTATAAATAGAGGAGCTCTGTACAGAGATCTACAGCACAGAGATACAGACATGACGCCTACAATCACTTCAGCTGTGATCATCTCAGAGGAACATCTCCATCTCAACAACAAGGTACATTCAGCATCTACATCAACATGACTTTAACATCTCTCATGTGCTTTTAAATCTTGGTGTGTTTGAAGATAAAGTCACTTAACGTGTTTTCATTTCTGTTTTCAGTTGAGAAAGATAATAGTGGAGAAGATGCACAATTACTTATGATATCAAGCTGGAGAAAGCAGATCTACTGGAGGCAGCAGAAGCAGCAGTCTGTTCTGGACTTCATGCTGTCAATCAAAGCTTCTTCAGATGTCTTCATAAGATCCAAAGAAAACTGCTGAAAGACTTCTAGAACCTGCAGACATCATCTGAAGAGATCAGCTTCAGATCAACTCCATACACCAGGACACCTTCAGTGAAGAGATGAATGTTAACAAGAGCACCATCTCTATAGCACAAACTCTACATTAGACAACATGAAGACTTCAATGAAGTTTTGATTTTTCTCTTATTGAGAAAGGATTGATATTCAGATCCAGTTTGGAAAAGATATTTGTACTGTAATAGTACACGGATGATGAAGATTCACTGTAAAGTTAAGATTGTCTATGTTAGACATTACAGAAACTTCCTAAAGACTTCATTGCATGCTTAAATGCATGTTTTAGTTTAGCTTTGTCTTTAGTAAAGACTGTATTACGTTCATTATCATGTTATTAATGATTTATGATTTTTTACTACAGTTTAAGTAGAATTTTCTTTCATGAAAGCAAACGTAAATATTAAACATGATGAGAAAATTATAATTTTTCATTTTAATGTCTATATTAGACAGAATGGTCAATTCATATTTTATGAATATTTTTAATATTTTTACGAATGCTCTGAGATCTAAAGATGTCTTGAGCCGTGTTCAGTCAAAAAAATATTTGATTCACTCTCTATGAGATGTTTATTCTGTAAACTGTTTTATGGTTTATTGGCATAATATGTGATGTAACATCATCATGATATTTGTATGGTTTTAATAGCCGTGCGTCTTTTATAAAGATGTTAATGATATGAATCATGTTCTGTTTTAAGTTCCTATGTGATTTGGAGAAATCTTCAAATGTCATGTTGTGATACATTATCACTAAATAAATACTGACATCAGTACAAAATAAAATGAAATAACTTCACTCAGTTTCTTGTGTGTATTAACCTAAACATTTCATTGACATAAATATGCTTTAAGATATTGTTTTAATCACTTAGTTTATTGACCACTATAGTCAAACTCATGAAAAAGTTGTTTGCATAACTCCAAAACACTTTCGCAAAATTTGAAGTCCATACAATACAGAAAAGGAAAAGATGCAATTCTTTCATGTGATGATGAGATGTATGTAAAAATTGTGATATGGAACACCATTAATATTGTTCTTAAAATACAGTAAACTACGACATGAAATATGAAATTTCACAATCTAGAAAGACACATTTTTGGGGCATCTTAAGCACATTTGAAGGAATAGTTAACGCAAAAATAAAATTTCTTTTGTAATTCAGTTACCCTCATGCCATCCCACATGTAAATTCTCTATCTATCTATATGTATATGACTTTCTCTATTCAGTTTAACACCAATAATTTTAAATTAAAATGTTATCTTCTCACAGGGCTTAACATGGTGAAGCTCCAATATTAAACTAATTCAAATAATCCAAATGACTTCAATGTTACCTGACATGAAAACAAAACAAACATATCATTGCTATATTCAAATATGTGGCATAACTTCGAATCTCATTGGTTCACACTGAAAAATATTAAAACGCTAGATTTACTAAATGAAAATTACTATATAGTGCATCAATTTTGCATCTAAATTTTTAAGTAAAGTTTACATGGAATTTTAAGCAGTTTAAGCTTAATTTTTTTAAGCAATTGCTTAAAATTTCACGTGAAACTTGCTTAAAAAGAGGGACGCAAAAATGATGCACTATATTTTTTAGTAAATTCAGCACATTATTTTTTACAGTGCACTCTTTAAAAAAGGTACACAAAGGTATAAAAGTTGTCCCTAGGGCACTACCATTTAAAAAATACACTTTTGTAACTAAAAGGTGCATATTGGTACCTCAAAGGTACACAGTGGTACATGGGTCAAAGACGAGACGTCACCATTTTGGTGTCCGCATCAAATATAATTTACAAAAGTGATTTTACATACAAAAAAAACATATAAAATGCAAGTAAAATGTCTACTTTTATGTTTCAAATAACTTTTGTGAAAATACAATGACCAAATATGAGTTTAATAATGCTCCAAAGTGTAAAATCGTCATTCAGCGTAATGGTCCGGACTATGATTTTACTAATACATTTTTAAATAAACGTATAAAATACCATGTTAAAAAAAAAATTTGCTTCCTTGGCATGTTCACATAAGTGTTGGCTGTTTTATATTAATAGGACTATGTGTTATTTTTTTCGTTAAATATTGAAACAACTAGGGGACTTTTGTCCCGAATATGCAGTTTGTCAGAGGTCATTCAGTGTAACGGGATCAGGAAACCATTTTGAAATTAAATACACAAACAATACTCATCAAGCAGTCTGTGACATCATCAAAAGACCCCCTGAAGACCATGTGGTGATTCAGCAAGGTAAGTTTATTGCCCTTAATTATTTGATAATTTCACCTTTTCATAGTGTGGTATCTTGAGTATAAAAAATGACTGTCATTCAGTGAAATGCAAAAAAACACTTTTATTGTTAGATTTTTTGAAAAAAAAGTAGATGTTGTGAATAATGATGATAAACCTTTCTGGTCAAGTTCACTGTTTGATATAGGTATCTAGTTGTTAACTACTAATATTAGCTTAAGTAAAAGTTTCGTCATTCAGGGTAATGTTTTGTCATTCGGTGTAATGCAAATTGTATGTTACACCACAGTGTCATCCATTACACTGAATGAGAGTGTCACTGTTTAGATAACATTTTTAGCATTTTATTTCTATTTCAGATAAATGAGGGATGTTTAGCACAAAAAAAATATCAAACTTTATCAATATTAATGTTTTAATGCATTTTTGTCGTTTTGGTACTGATTTCTTTTAGATGCCCACAAACAAAAAGTTTCTAGGCACTAGCAGAAAGTTAATGCAGACCCAGTAGCTAGGGCAATGCATTTAGCAAGGAGACGAGAAAGGTATTGAGGAGTGCAATGTAAAAATAATAGGGCTGGGTTTAAAAAGATTTTAATCAATTCTAATTTTGAAGAAACTATAGTGATTTGTAAATCACAATAATCGATCTTTCAGTCTATGCTGTTTTCAGATGATGTTAATCAATAACAAATTGATTTGAAATTGAATCAAATCGTGAAATTTGTGTCCAAGCCTAGCCCTACAGAATAATAGTTTACTGCTGTTTTTAGATAGAGACTCCACCCTACCTATACCACAAGTTAAAGGGATAGTTCACCCAAAATGAAAATTTGGTCATTATTCACTCACTCTCATGTTGGTAAAAACCTGTATGAATTTTTTTGTTCTGATAAACACAAAGGAAGATATTTTGAGTAATGTTTGTAACCAAACCGTTCGTGCACCCCATTTACTTCCATAGTATTATTTTTAGTATCATAGTATGGGGTCCACAAAAGGTTTGGTTACAAACATTTCTCAAAATATCTTCCTTCCATTTATGCGGGTTTGAAACAACACGAGAGTGAGTAAATGATGACAGAATTTTCATTTTTGGGTGAACTATCCCTTTAAGAGAGGCCACTGAGGGGATTCTCCGCCCATAATACAAATCCTGATAACATGTCATTTATGTTGCCAAACAGAAAGTATTTTTAATTAATAACACGTTTTATATAGATCTATGTCAATAATTTTATGTCAATAATTACATGGAATCTGTATTTCAGCAACCAGAGAAGAAAGCAAGCTGCCTTGGCTGCAAATCCTGATCACCCGTCAATCAGGAATTTATCAGATGCTGCAGCTGAGAAGAGGCAAAAGCAATGGCGGGAAAATCAAAGTAAACACAGGGCAGAAGCTAAACGTATAAGGGCAGTTCTGGATCTTATTATACAGTATTACCACCTGTTCAGTTAATTTTTACGAATATGATATGCATTGTGGAAAAAAATGATTATTAATTTCAGCAACTACTTCTGTGATTTGTTTAGGAATAAAATGATACAGAATAATATTCAAAACATTGCAATAATGGAAACAATGACACTTTTGTCAAAATGTCATTCAGTGTAACAAACCATGGTCATTCGGTGTAACAGATATATTTATGTAGAAATGAAACAATATACTTATTCTGAGCTGTACTTATTAAAATATGTAAAATAATGTGTGATCCTACAAAAATTTTATTTGATTTGAATTGATTTTCACTTCCTTACAAAAACTTCTTGCTGACAAATGGTTAAAACCTAATGGTTTAAAGGATATTGGCGATGTAAAATGCTTTAATATGACAAATAGTTAGTATTTGGTGTCTGCACTGTGATCTATAAATAGAGTCTTGTAATGTGTCATCAAATAATAGTTTTTCTAAAAATGTCTGATTATATTTTTTTGCATAAATATATTGTTACACTGAATGACATTTTAGTTGGTGTCTTCTGTAAAATCCCAGTAAAAATGTATGGTAGTAATTATTTTTTGCTCAGAAAAACATAAAGTTAAACAGGACATATTCTAATGTATGTGAAAAAGACTAAATTTAAAGCTCTTTTACACTTTTATTTTTTTTATGCTTTAAACCCCCTTTTCGTCTTTGACCCACATATTAACTCATTCCCTACCAGCCTTTTTTTTTAAAGTTGCCCGCCAGCATTTTTGTGATTTTCACAAAAGTTTCACAAAATGCCTTACAGGATTTTTTTTATTTAAATTTTAAAATATATAAACATACAAATATTTTAAATGAAAGAACCCTCTGCTTTCAAACAAACAATAATCAAACAAAACAGGGAAAACACACTTATCTTTATTTTTTTCTCTGTTAATATCTCTTAAATATGGGTATAATTTTCTTAAAAATACAAAATATTTAGCAAAAAGCTGAAATAATTGCATTTTTGTAAAGGAATTTTGTTAGAGATCAGACTCAGAACGATTAACGGAGTGTAAAAGTAATACATGTTTGCTTTAGTTTTTTATAAATTGGTAAGAGTGCCATCTAGTGGATAATCACAGTATTATAGACTAACATAAAAACTCATCAGTAACATGTTTTTTTCATACAAATGTTTTCTGTTAATTGACTAGTCAATGGCGGAGAACGAGTTAAGGAACTTTTTAAAATACATCATCCCAGCAGTGACATTTGTTTTTTTTTTGCATGTATCATGATAAAATATAATTTTTATTTTTGTATGACTATTCCTATAAATGTTTGATTCATTAGTTCTGAACCTGCCTATGATGCCCAAAAATGCCATCTAGGTATGTAGCTCACTAATCAAAAATCTTGTTCTTTAAATAGGAAATAACTGCAGAAGGAGAAATGTCTATAATAAACACAAGGGTATTTAAAATCCAGTTAGTATTTAAAGCAACACTATGTAGTTTACCTTTAAATAATGTCTCTAAAATTATTTCAGTGATAGAACAACTTTTAACTGGACAAATTGTACTGTTGCTGCAACCTGAGCAGCCTCATAGCTGCTACAAGCACACTCTGAAAGTGGTGGTGGAGGGTAGAGCACACAGCCCCGCCCCTCCCCCTGCCTGCAGAAGAGTGTCTGATACCAGGCACTGTTGCGCTTTTCAACCACATGGGGGAGCTGTAAGTCATTTTTACATGGAAACTACATAGTGTTGCTTTAAATCTAACATGAAATAACTACAGACTGCAGTGACACTGAAAAGACAACATAGTTTTTCAGTGGTTGCTGTGAATCCCTGAGCATTCGCTACAAAAATACCTTTTACTGATTATTTACAATATGCAAAATGACATACTGTTACTTTAAGACATCCAGTGCATGAACTGTATACAGGGTCACTCTGAGATTAAATGTCGTGGTACAGAAGCACCAGATTAGCGCAATAATCTCCATGTGAAATTTAACCAACAACCTACTGTAATTAAATCTTTAACTTAATCTCCAGCCCATACGTTATGTACAGTTCAATTTTAGGAAAGTTTCTTTATGCTGTTGTTTGGGTTGTGATTTGTGTTGATAAAGTCAGCGATGAGCTGGGCAGATTTTTTTGGTCGTTCCATCACCACTGTGTGACCACAATTATCTAGAAGATGAACTTGACATCCGGGAACGGCCTCGGCGAGAACAGAAGCCCCAGACATGTCCAGAACCTGCGGTATAAATAATATATATGTGACCCTGGACCACAAAATAAAGGTAATATCTGAGAGCTGAATAAAATTTTTGGTTTGTTATAATAGGACAATATTTGGCTAAGATACAATTATTTGAACATCTGGAATCTGAGAGTACTAAAAAAATCTAAATATTGATAAAATTACCTTTAAAGTTGTCCAATTGACACCCTTAACAACATTAATAATGATAAATACATTTTTTATATATTTACTGTAGAAAATTTACTAAATATTTAAAAAATATTTATGTAACATGATCTAACTTAATATCCTAATGATTTGTCGCATAAAAGAAACAATAATTTTCACACATACAATGTATTGTTGGCTATTACTACAAATATACCTGTGCGACTTATCACTGGTTTTGTTGTCCAGTGTCACATATGTGTTTATGTTTGCATTGGTCTATAAAAAAAGAGTCAAATCATTGTGAATCTTTCTTTAAAAACAGGGCCATTTCTTTTTGGCGATGTCAGGAAAAAAACATCACATTTCCCACGTATTAGTGCAATAAAGCAGACATTTAACTCATTCCCAGCCAGCCAGCCAGCCATTTTTTGAAAAGTTGCCGCCAGCATTTTTTTTGTGATTTTCACAAAAGTTTCACAAAATGCCTTCTAGGAAAATTTACAAATGAAATGAAGGAACAGACCCTCTGCTTTCAAACAAACAATAAACAAAGAAATAAACAAAACGGGAAACAAAATGTTTCATCCTATATCTATATTTTTTCTCTGCTTATAAACTCTATAATATGGGTATTTTTCTTAAAAAATACACATTTTTGAGCAAAAAGCTGAAATAATTGCATTTTTGTGAAGAAATTTTGTTAGAGATCAGATTCTGAACGATTATTAAAACATACACTGAGTTTAAAATTAGTAAATAATTGTTTTGCTTCAGTTTTTTATAAATTGGGTAAGTGTGCCGTCTAGTGGATAATCGCGGTATTAAAGATTAACATAAAAGCTCATCCGGAACTTTTTTTATGCAAATGTTTTCTCTTAATTGACGAGATAACTTGTCAATGGTAGGGAAAGAGTTAAGGACTATTCCCTTCGAGTACCCAAACTATAAACACATGTATGGCTTAATAGATTAACACTGAGATTGGCTATAAATCTGAAATTAAAAACAATCAAAATTTCAAAGTTTTAAGAAACGTCAAAAGGTTGCAATCAAACCTGTTCTATTAAAGCCATGATATGTAAGATTTTTGTAATAAAATATCCAAAAACCAATAGCACTGTATGATATATTTAATGCAGTTATGTACTTGCATTTTCCCAAAAGTTCCAAAGGATTTGTAAATCCAAAGAAATTCCTGTCTCCGTTGTAATTGTCGCCCTGAATATTTAGGCTTTTATACCAGCAAAATCTCATAAACTATATAATTTATATACACAAGGGCTTTGTCGTAGTCACAGTGTGTTTTAAAATTAAGTTCTTAACTTTGTACAGTCAGCAATTATGTATCAAGACGGTTTACGTTATTTAAACAAGAGTAACACACCTTTCCACCATCCAAAAAACTCAAAAGGGTCAACATTTGTAAAACTTTGTAGAAAATACTGAGATATTTATCATATATAACCATTCAACTTCATTCATCCTAAAATTACTAAGATGGCAATGTTGCCCAACCCTGTCCTGTATAGTGAGACTGAAACAGGTTAACACAATAGATTCATGTGTAGTTAACATCATGATAGTACATCTGGAGATTAGCTCTTTCCCCAATTAAGAGAAAACATTTGTATAAAAAAGTGTTCCTGATGAGTTTTTATGTTAACTCTTTCCCCGCCATTGACGAGATATCTCGTCAATTAAGAGAAAACGCTTCCCCGCCAATGACGAGATTTTCCGTCTTTCCGCAATACCGCTATTATCCACTAGGTTGCACTTCCGCAACTTTTTAAACCCTGAAGTATTGCCCTATGGCAAGCAGCTGCATGTCCGTGTCTGTTTTAAAGATCGCTCTGAATGGGATCTCTATGAAAAGTCCGTCACAAAAATGGAATTATCTCTGCTTTTTGCTCAAAATTTGGTGTTTTTGCAGAAACCTACCCATATTCAAAAGCTGATTACAAAAGAACCACTGAAGGTAGGAAGAAACGTTTTTTTTTGTTTGAAAGCAGAGGGTCTGTTCTTTCATTTGGTATATTGTATGTTTATATATTCAAAGAAGAACATTTTCTGGAAGGCATTAAACTTTTGTGAAAATCATGAAAAATGCTGGCGCTGGCTGGCAACTTTTTAAAAAAACGCTGGCTGTGAAAGAGTTAATCTGTAAAATCGCGATTATCTACTAGATGGCACACTTACCCAATTTATAAAAAAAAAAATATTTACTAATTTTAAACTCTGTCTATGTTTTGGTAATCGTTCTGAATCTGATCTCTTAAAAAATGCAATTATTTCAGCTTTTTGCTAAAAAATGTGTATTTAAAAAAAAATACCCACATTCAAGAGTTTATAATACAGAAAAAAAGGATAGGATGAAACTTTTTCCTGTTTTGTTTGTTTGTTTGTTTGTTTGTTGTTTGTTTGAGAGCAGAGGGTCTGTTCTTTCATTTGATATATTTGTATGTTTATATATTTTTAGAAGAAAATTTTCCTGGAAGGGATCTTGTGAAACTTTTGTGAAAATCACTAAAAATGCAAGCGGGAAACTTTTCAAAAAATGGCTGGCAAGGGAATGAGTTCATAAGGCTGAACAGCCTGTACCTGGTCTTGTTTCCCCCAAATAACTTGTAGAGGAGCTGAGATGAGATGCATGTTCTCATGTAAAGCGTGTCTCGATTTCTCTCCAACAAGCTCCATAAAACCTGCAGAAAACAATTGAGACATCATGAGTTTTTAATAAAATAGTATTTTATGTCTACAACCATTGGGTCTCATTCACTAAGCATGTGTACACACAAATGTGTTTTAACTAACAAATTATGATTTAACAAAAAATTTTACACTTAAATTTATTTTAAATGTATGCAAAAATGTAAGAACAACTTAGACCACACGTACGCAATAATCATGAACAAGGAAAAAATATATAAAATATATAACATAGGGTTCTTTTTTATTGTACATGATTATTGCGTACGTGCGGTCTAAGTAGTTCTTACGTTTTTGAAAACATTTAGAAGAAATTTTAGTATGAACGTTTTTGTTGATTCATGATTTGTTAAAAACATCCAAACGCATATTTCATGATCAAATTTGTGCATACGCATGCTTATTGAATGAGACCCAATGATCCAATATTTTTGAGCAATTGAGTAAAATACAAACACTCTCGGTAGAAATTGTTGTTTGGAATACGGACGTCAAGCAGACCCTGAAGAATCTAGAAAACCAGAGAGGGAAACTTTACTTTACTTTACTTTTTGTTTGATTTAAAAATGTTGAGATTTATTGTCTTTAGAAAATGAAACGTTTATGCACCTGTTTAGGTATCTTGAAACGCACATACGAACATAACTTCAGCATTTGTTCCATTTCTTCAGGTGTTGCGGGAATGAGAGGAATCTCATCTGGATCCGGATTGTCCTCCAGTTCCCTCAAACGCCGAATAAATGTACTCTCATTGGGATATTGAAGACCTGTGAAAATCACGTACTTCAGATATGAGGTCCCATCAGGATGCGAAAATGAGCCCTACTAAGAATTGTAAATTTTTCTTGATCTTTCCAAATATTTGTGATTACTGAATCAGAACTTTTACATTTATTTATTCAATAACAGACACTCACACAATAACACACACATACACCCGCACACACAATAACACATACAATAACACACATATTCACACACAATCCCCACCACAGCACAGAGACAGCAATGCTTAGAGTTACAAATGACCTCCTTTTAATATACGATTAATGGAAATCTCAATTCTTATATGGCTAGACCTTAGTGCAGCCTTTGACACAATAGAGCACACAATCTTAAATAATAAATACGGCGTACCGCAGGGAGCAGTTTTAGGTCCTATCCTGTTCTCGTTAAATATGTTACTTCTAGGAGACATCATCAGGAAACATAACATAAGTTTTCACTGCTATGCAGATGATACCCAGCTTTACATCTCCTCTCATCCTAGCGAAACACACCAGTTCTATAAACTACTGTATTAGTGATATAAGTGACTGGATGGCACATAACTTCCTTATGCTAAACTCCAATAAGACAGTGATGCTTATTATTGAACCAAATCGCTCAAAACAAATAATGTCACATTACAAGCTGCCCATAGATGGTTGCGCTGTGGTGCCATCTTCCACGTTTAAGAACTTAGGTGTGGTGTTCGACAGCAATTTATCCTTCGATAGTCATATCTCCAACGTCTGCCGCGCAGCATTCTTCCATCTTAGAAATATCTAAAAAATACGCCATATGCTGTCTGCAACAGATGCAGAGAAGCTTAACCACGCTTTTATGACCTCTAGAATAGACTATTATAACTCGTCACTCGGGGGATGCCATGCAAATCAGGTAAACAAGCTTGCTTACTTAGTGATGCCCAGCCGATGCCTGACCAACGACCACCGATGGAACCCATTTAATCTCCTTATCCGTTTACATACCGTTTATATCCCATATAAATATATTCTTGCCTTGTGTCCCTTTAATGTAAAGCTGCTTTGAAACAATTACCAATTGTGAAAAGCGCTATATAAATAAAATTGAACTGAATTAAACAATAACACACACACACACACACACACACACACACACACACACACACACACACACACACACACACACACACACACACACACACACACACACACACACACACACACACATACAATAACACACAATAACGCACGCGCACACATACAATAACACACAATAACACACACATACGCACATACAATAACACGCACACAATAACACACACATACGCACATACAATAACACGCACACAATAACACACACACATATATATCTGCTAAATGTGTAGCCATTGACACACATGGAGATCTCACCAGCTGGACAGATGAGAGTAACACTGCGGAGATCAGCGGGGTGACGTGCAGCATAAACACCAGCGATGCTTCCACCCATTGATGTACCAATCAGATGAAAAGGTTTTCTGTTCAGCCCGATGCTCTTCACAAACTAATACAGAGAAAAACATACAGTTGTCAGTTATCCCAATTGCTTAAATGATACGGCAATGGGCCATGAATGTAATGTCGGGTAACACAACCTCTAAAATGAGCTACAGATTGAGTTCCACATGAGTATGACATTTTGAGCCCTTTACATTTATTCAGAAAGAGTAAGTGGGATTGGAAAACAACCATGGATCACTTTTTAAACTTGGGTCCCTTGAGACTACTTGGACCTGAATCCAACCTGATGTGGCAGCTAGAAACATCACAGCGCCCCCTTATGTGTGCTTCAGTTTCTGCATTTTTACATTTTGAATTATTAAAACATAAGCCTGATTAATAAATACTAATTTACAAGAATACAACTTAGAGGGTTTTGCATTGAACTCTTCATATGCACTATAGTACAGGGATCCAACTGGATTATTTTAATCTTAAAAGCAACAGAGGCTTTCACTTCGAACCTCTCATAACATCTTCAAAATGCAATGTTTACAACTAATATTCAAGTTCATCAGTGTTCACCTTTCATGAGATGAAAATCTCGGTCTCATTTCAAGCTCTGAAGTAGATATAAAGTGCTCTGTGTTTGCAGAAGGACGTCTATTTTAAGAACAAGTCAGTGTTGTTTAAAAAAAGCTGATTAGCTCTGGGCCAAGATTTAAGAAAATCAAAACACAAGGGCTATTCACTGATCTCCAGATACTTTAGTGAGATCATTCTCGACGTGCCGAATAAATCCAGCGTGTCATCAAGAAAAACATACTGGTCTGCATAATGGAAAATTAGGTCAGTGGCCTCAATACAGTGGCCTCTCTGTGGTGCTTTTAAAATGTTGCATCTGACCACTGAATGTGTGAAACAATCTCACCTGATTTATGCGTCTGACTTGACCCTCTATGGAATAATCCACGGCGCTGGTCCGACTGGTACCTTCATGACCCGGCATATCAACACAAACCAAGTGTAGATTTTTAGGGAGAAACTGAAAAACAAAGCACAACTTTTACTCCATGGCCTGATTTATGTGTGTTCCTTAAAGGTGCAGTGTGTAATTTTTAGAAGGATCTCTTGACAGAAATGCAAAATAATATACAAAACTATGGGCCCTATTTTAACGATCTAAGCGCATTGTCTAAAGCGCACAGCGCAACGTGTAAATGGGCGTGTCCGAATCCACTTTTGCTAATTTAACGACGGGAAAAAGGATTTGTGCGCCGAGCGCATGGTCGAAAAGGGTTGTTCCTATTGCAATGGGAGTATTTTGGGCGTAACATGCAGTAAACCAATGAGAGTCTCAGCTCTCATCCCCTTTAAAAGCAAGTTGCGCTGGCGCTTTGTCTAATCCCTATTTAGATGACGAACTTTGTAAACTGAAAAACTAAGCGGAGGGAGAAGATCCCCAGTTTAAGATTAATGTTAAATAATTGTGTTGTTTTTCACTTGTATTGAATTTTTTTTTTTATTATTAAAACCTTTAAAACCCGCTTTCTTTTAGTCATGGAAGTAAAAAAGCAGGCTTGTAATTGCTTTAAATGTATGGCTATCCAATATCATCAAAAAATTATTTACAAGTATAAGGTTTGTACTGTAAAAATACTTTATTTGTAACAAACAGGAGATAAAGAATTTACAAACGGCTCTCCTCACGTTTCAGCACTTTGGACAGCGTCATCTGTTTGTTTTAACCATTACTTAAAATGTTTCTCATCTCACCATATCCGCAGGTACAGAGTCATCATATACAATAAATCCGTGAGGTAGCATTAAAAAAACATTTAAAAACAGACGCATTTGTTTAAAGCAAAGCATTTATTTACTTACCAGGCTGCAGGTGAAGCAGCTCTTTGCGCCTTCTAACGTCTCATAATTACTCCTCATTTATGTCCAAGAGACTCAATAATAATCTTTTACATTAAATCCTTTAATCTTTCATATTTAAAAGCATTTTTGTGCTGCTGCGCATTCATGTACTTTGTGATAAGCAAACCCGCGTTGTTCTCCCGTATAGGCGCATATTACTAATGCGCTCTTTAAATAACATAAAACACATTGCGCCATTGACTTTAGACTTTAGACCAGGTTTTTGTTGGTCAATGGCGTAGTCTATTTTAGTTGCCTCAAAATAGCAACGCGCCAACAATGCGCCTGAACACGCCTCGTTTTCAGACCAGAACGCCCATGGGCGCAAAAGGGGGCGCAAATGCATTTGCTATTTAAACAACGCGGCGCTAAACGTGAAAATTAGGGTGGAAACTAGCGAAAGACACTTGCGTCGCGCATTGCGCTGCATTGCGCCGGGTGTAAGATAGAGCCCTATATTATCAGGGGTGTATAAAGACCTTTTTATAATGAACCGTTACGTTTTTATTACCTTAGAATGAGACTTTTTATCTACATACACAGAGGGTCCCCTTACGTGGAAGTCGCCATATTGTGACGCCATGTTTCTACAGAAGCCCTTAACGGACAAACTTTTTTCCTAAGTTGTCTCCGATGATGACATGTTTTTTTCTGGTGGCGGCTACTGTATCTTCTCTATACATTTCAAAAGCAAGGGGTGAGTAGTGGACTGAGCCGTTGGTTGCAATTCGCAACCTCACCTCTAGATGCTGCTAAAATTCACACACTCCACCTTTAAAAAAAGTTCACCCAAAAATAAAAATTCTGTCATCACTTACTCACTCTCATGTTGTTTTTTATAAATGTCTTTGCACAAAGAAAGATATTTTAAGGAATGTTTGTAAACCAATCCAAGGCCCCATTGACTTCCATAGTATTCTTTATTCCTTCTATGGAAGTCAATGGGGCCTCTGATTGATTTGGTTACAAACATTCCTCAAAATGAAAATTATACAGGTTTGTAACAACATGAGAGTAAGTAAATAATGACAGATTTTTCATTTTTGGGTGTACTATCCCTTTAAAGTCGCAATGAAATTGAAATGAAAAACTATATATATATTTTTAATAGTGTGGTATTATTAACAAATGACTTATCTGTGAGCTTCATTATTTTTTAAAAAATGTGTGTGTGCTCATAATCTTTAATCAAAAATGCAAATCTCCTTCCCTCCTCAAAACGATCTCTCTTCACTTCCGGTCAAAAGTATGGCAGGTGGGCGGGGTCCGGGAGAAGATCGCAGCGATTAGCAATTAGCAACATGACCCAACTTCAAACGATCCAATCAGATCTCGATGGACAAATTCAAATCCAGCCCTGCCTTATTTCATCTCAAAAGCCGTTTCATTCGGATATACGTCACCACAGGGAAAATAAAGCAATCGCTACTTCCGTTTCATGGCGACTTTAAAGGTGCAGTGAGTAATTTTTAGAAGGATCCCTTGACAGAAATGCAAAATAATATACAAAACTATATTATCAGGGGTGTATAAAGACCTTTCTTTATGAACCCTTATGTTTTTATTACCTTAGAATGAGACATTTTTATCTACATACTGAGGGTCCCCTTACATGGAAGTCGCCATTTTGTGCTGCCATGTTTCTACAGAAGCCCTTAACGGACAAAATTTTTTTACAAAGTTGTCTCCGAAGATGACATGTTTGTCTGGTGGCGGCTACCGTAACTTCTCTATGTGTTTTAAAAGCGAGAGATGTGCAGTGGACTGATCCATTGGTTGCAATTCGCAACCTCACCACTAGATGCTGCTAAAATTTACACACTCCACCTTTAAAAAAAGTTCACCCAAAAATAAAAATTCTGTAATCACTTACTCACTCTCATGTTGTTCTTTATAAATGTCTTTGTTCTGAAGAACACAAAGAAAGATATTTTGAGGAATGTTTGTAAACCGATCCAAGGCCCCATTTACTTCCATAGTATTCTTTATTCCTTCTATGGAAGTCAATGGGGCCTCTGATTGATTTGGTTACAAACATTCCTCAAAATGAAAATTATACAGGTTTGTAACAACATGAGAGTAAGTAAATAATGACAGATTTTTCATTTTTGGGTGTACTATCCCTTTAAAGGTGCAGTGAGTAATTTTTAGAAGGATCCCTTGACAGAAATGCAAAATAATATACAAAACTATATTATCAGGGGTGTATAAAGACCTTTCTTTATGAACCCTTATGTTTTTATTACCTTAGAATGAGACATTTTTATCTACATACTGATGGTCCCCTTACATGGAAGTCGCCATTTTGTGCTGCCATGTTTCTACAGAAGCCCTTAACGGACAAAATTTTTTTACAAAGTTGTCTCCGATGATGACATGTTTGTCTGGTGGCGGCTACCGTAACTTCTCTATGTGTTTTAAAAGCGAGAGATGTGCAGTGGACTGATCCATTGGTTGCAATTCGCAACCTCACCACTAGATGCTGCTAAAATTTACACACTCCACCTTTAAAAAAAGTTCACCCAAAAATAAAAATTCTGTAATCACTTACTCACTCTCATGTTGTTCTTTATAAATGTCTTTGTTCTGAAGAACACAAAGAAAGATATTTTAAGGAATGTTTGTAAACCGATCCAAGGCCCCATTGACTTCCATAGTATTCTTTATTCCTTCTATGGAAGTCAAAGGGGCCTCTGATTGATTTGGTTACAAAAATTCCTCAAAATGAAAATTATACAGGTTTGTAACAACATGAGAGTAAGTAAATAATCACAGATTTTTCATTTTTGGGTGTACTATCCCTTTAAAGGTGCAGTGTGTAATTTTTAGAAGGATCCCTTGACAGAAATGCAAAATTATATACAAATCTATATTATCAGGGGTGTATAAAGACCTTTTTATAATGAACCGTTATGTTTTTATTACCTTAGAATGAGACGTTTTTATCTACATACACAGAGGGTCCCCATACGTTGAAGTCGGCATATTGTGACGCCATGTTTCTACAGAAGCCCTTAACGGACAAACTTTTTTACAAAGTTGTCTCCGATGATGACATGTTTTTTTCTGGTGCCGGCTACCGTAGCTTCTCTATACATTTCAAAAGCGAGGGGTGAGCAGTGGACTGAGCCGTTGGTTGCAATTCGCAACCTCACCACTAGATGCTGCAAAATTTTACACACTGCACCTTTAAAGAGAGTTCACCAAAAAATAAAAATTTTGTCATCACTTACTCTCATGTTGTTCTTTATAAATGTCTTTGTTCTGAAGAACACAAAGAAAGATTTTTGAGAAATGTTTGTAAACCGATCCAAGGCCCCATTGACTTCCATAGTATTCTTTATTCCTTCTATGGAAGTCAATGGGGCCTCTGATTGATTTGGTTACAAACATTCCTCAAAAGAAAATTATACAGGTTTGTAACAACATGAGAGTAAGTAAATAATCACAGATTTTTCATTTTTGGGTGTACTATCCCTTTAAAGGTGCAGTGTGTAATTTTTAGAAGGATCCCTTGACAGAAATGCAAAATAATATACAAAACTATATTATCAGGGGTGTATAAAGACCTTTCTTTATGAACCCTTATGTTTTTATTACCTTAGAATGAGACATTTTTATCTACATACTGAGGGTCCCCTTACATGGAAGTCGCCATTTTGTGTTGCCATGTTTCTACAGAAGCCCTTAACGGACAAACTTTTTTTACAAAGCTGTCTCCGAAGATGACATGTTTGTCTGGTGGCGGCTACCGTAACTTCTCTATGTGTTTTAAAAGCGAGAGGTGAGCAGTGGACTGAGACACTGGTTGCAATTCGCAACCTCACCACTAGATGCCACTAAAATGTACACAGTGCACCTTTAATATGTT
Source organism: Misgurnus anguillicaudatus (assembly GCF_027580225.2). Classification (NCBI taxonomy): domain Eukaryota; kingdom Metazoa; phylum Chordata; class Actinopteri; order Cypriniformes; family Cobitidae; genus Misgurnus; species Misgurnus anguillicaudatus. The sequence goes on along the minus strand of NC_073350.2, from coordinate 31,557,543 downwards.
TTCCTGTGTTAATTTTATTCCATTGGTTAATGTTAATGTAACAGATTTATGTAACAATATTTGACAGTGAGATGATATAAGTGTTGAAATCTCCAGCCCACATGATTTGATGGTTGTTTTATGAAACTGCTGTTTGTTTTTGAGCATTAGACACGAATCTTTAATAGCACCAAAAAAAAACATGTTGGAACTGAATTATGATGCATGGATGAAATTGCAGTTTCTTGCCTTGACTACAGGCAGCCACATGTCCTTATGAGCAGAGAAGCCGTGTAACATGAGAACAGACGGTCGTGCGCCTGGATTCCCTCTGTGAGTATAACAGAAGCGATATCCTTCATATTCGGCATAATCCATCTGCATACCCAATCGCCTGCGCCAATACCAGTGATAAATGAAAGTATCAGAAACACACAACACATTTACCACACTGCTTGAGACTGCTGAACAAACATTTAGCTCAATAGAAACTTAAAGGAAGTGAAAGAGTGTTGTTGCGTAAGTTTTAACCGCTTAAATGAACAGTATGTAAGAAATGTATATCAATGAATCATAAAATGGCCCTGATATGTCACTAGACATTAAGAAATCATTTTCATTTCAAATACTTATATCACTGACAACAGTGGTCTGGCCAGGATATTTTCATTTAAAAAGTGGACTTGCAGCCCTCAACTGATGTTTATGTTGTCATGTTGTGTATTGGCCACCAGTTGTGTGATTGCAGTACCAGTTTTAGCCACAAGTTCTGTGATTGCAATACCAGTTTTGGCCACAATCCTACATATTGTTCCTTTAACTGTTTGTTTAAAGGCACAATATGTAAGTTTTGCATGAAAACATACAAAAATCACTAGCAGATTTTTTTTCACGTGTATGCTTACATTATCCCAAATGTTTCAACGATTCAGTAAATTCACGGTTTAAAGAGGTGTTACACCCCTGTTCATAAGGTCGCTTTGTCAATGGTGTCATCTCCAGGTTATACTCAGTTTCAGCTTTTCTTGCCAAAATTCATTCATAGATGTGGCACTGCACATATCAATTTGAAAACAGTACTCTCTCAATAGTTTGATGTCATAAGGTGATCAATCAATGAAAAAGTAGAAGTATGCATGCAGAAGTATGTGAAATGCAGTAGTAACGTCTAGCATGCCACTTTGTTAGCAGTTGTAATGTAATGGTTATAAAACTTTATTTCAATACATCCTTGAACATGATTTGTGAGTCCTGTCAGATCGTGAAGACAACAACTCCCATCATTCCATTCTTTTTAACAGCGTCATCAAGCTAAGGTCATTGTTGTTTTACGACCTCTAGTGGTGGAAATTACATACTGATTCTTTAAAGGATTAGTCAATTTTCTTTAAAAAAATCCAGATAATTTATTCACCACCATGTCATCCAAACTGCTGATGTCTTTCTTTGTTCAGTCGAGAAGAAATAATGTTTTTTGAGGAAAACATTCCAGGGTTTTTCTCATTTTAATGGACTTTAATGGACCCCAATACTTAACAGTTTTAATGCAGTTTAAAATTGCAGTTTCAAAGGACTCTAAACGATCCCAAACGAGGAATAAGGGTCTTATCTAGTGAAACGATTGTCATTTTTGGCTTCAAAAAATATGCACTTTTAAACCACAACTTCTCTCCTTCCTCCGGCTGTGTGATGAGCCAGCGCGACCTCGCGCAATTGCGTAATGGCGTGGAAAGGTCACGTCTTACATATATGAAACACACATTTGCGGACCATTTTAAACAATAAACTGACACACAGACATTAATTAGTATCATTCGACATACAACAACGTTGGAACGGTCCTCTTTCTCCACACTTGTAAACACTGGGGCGTAGTTTCGCATACGTCATCTGTGACCTCTTGACGTTATGACGTATTGCGTGAGGTCGCGCTGGCGCATCACAGGAACGGAGATAGACGAGAAGTTGTGGTTTAAAAGTGCATATTTTTTATTTTTCTTGCCAAAAATGACAATCGTTTCACTAGATAAGACCCTTATGCCTCATTTGAAATCATTTTGAGTCCTTTGAAACTGCAATTTGAATTTGTTAAATGTTGGGGTCCATTAATTCCATTAAAATGAGAAAAATCCTGGAATGTTTTCCTCAAAAAACATAATTTCTTCTCGACTCAACAAAGAAAGACATCAACATTTATGAAGGCATGGTGGTGAGTAAATTATCTGGATTTTTTTAAGAAAATTGACTAATTCTTTAAGTGTCCTGTCTTCTTTATAATTGAAGTTATTAAGTGGTCAGTGACTGCCGGTGACTTTTTTCAAGGACGCACAATGCAAAGCTCGTCAAATGTCTATATCAGCAAAATCTATATAAGCAATAAAAAGCGTTCTATAAAAGATATATCTCTCCAATAAGACAAATGATTTGAGGCCTCATATTTATTCCTGTAGCACAATACATGTCAAAGTTGAACACTTTAGCATTGGGAGGCTGTTTAAACCTTTAACCATTGAGAACAGCAAGTAATAGTGATGGTTGCCTTAGGTAACAGTATGTCAGAGAACAGATCACTGACACACTGTCTAACCAGAGCCAAATGATGCCTTTAATGGGACAGTTTGACTCTAAGATATGACACTAACCAAAGTCTATCAGATAACTACTCTAACTTGCGTAAGATTGTTCGGATATAAACTTAAGATTGCATGTAGCAGAACAATGAACAAAAACTGATTCTGGTCAGAAATAGGATGTATTATTTAAAGCAAATGTTTTACTATGCTGATATGAACATTTTAACACATTGGTGTGCGGTAAATTTCCCCTGTATACTGATTCACCCTTCACCTAGTTACCTTTCACATAGGGGCAATATTCTGCCTTCATCACTGATAACACAAAACAGTTGCTATAGATGTAATGTAAGCATAAATTTGCTTGAAACTACTGCTTACAAGTTAAAGACAATCTTAATAACATTTAAAATAATTTAAACTGCTTCTGTGACCTAGGCTAAAACTAATGTATGTAGTACATTGTATGAATAAACATTGAAACTTAAGAAAAGTGTGTATTTTTTGCACAATTACTGCCATTAAATATAACTGCTTTTTACATTTATGCATTTTGCAGAAACCTTTATTCAAAGCAACTTACAGTGCATTACAAGGCATACATTAAAACGTGGTGGCTCGTGACTGCTCATCCGAGGGGCGCTAATTCAAAATAAGTGTTCGGAGTGTCATGTGTGTGGTTCCTTTTTTTTTTAAATATGTGTTTCTGCGTGTCGAGAGATCCTGTCTGCATCACGTGTTTTGTCAAAATAAGTGCCTGCTGCACGCACATCAAAACCGTTTATGATAAAAGAGACGCTCACGTTCACAAAATACACGCAAGACAATCCTTTAACAGTAAACTCTGATTACACATGAGATTGTGTGAGTATCTGGCAAACGTGAGGGTCTCTTTTATCATAAACCCTTTAGACGCGTCAGGCACTTATTTTGACAAGACACGTGATGTACACAGGATCACTCGACACGCAGAACACATATTTTGAAAAAAGGAACCACACACATGACGGGCTACATCCATGTTGTGACGAACTTTGCATCGAGCGCCCTCGAAAAAAAAAGTCACCGGCTGCCACTGATTAGTTGTGTTAGCTAAGAAAATAGACCTAAAGGTAAAGAACTGAACTAACCCCTATAACTAGGTAAACTGTACGGTCAACAATAAATCATCCATCTACTTCTCTGAACCAGTGGTGTCCGCTGACTTCTTTTCCGATGGCTCACGATGCGAATTGTGTCACAACATGTGTGTAAGCCTGTCATGTGTGTGGTTTATCATGTCAAAATAGGTGTTCGGCCTGTCATGTGAACCATGTGCATCATGCGTCTTGTTAAAATAAGTGCCTGCTGCAGATGCGTCTGAAGGGTTTATGATAAAAGTGACCCTCGCATTTGTCAGATACTCGCTTAAACTCATGTGTTATCAGAGTTTAGTGTTAAATTTGAGTATTTTGTGAACGTAAGCGTCTCTTTTATCATAAACTGTTTCGACGCATGTGCAGCAGGCACGTATTTTGACATGACACATGATGCACATGGTTCACATGACGCAACAAACATATATTTTGGAATGACATCAACACACATGACACCTTGTACACATATTTTGTATTTGTGACTTTGGAAGAGAAGTCCCCGGCCGCCATTGCTCTGAACACTATAAACCTCTAAAAAGCTTAGTATTATTTTTAAGCTTCGGTTAAAAGCTTGTGGCAAAGAAATGACACATAAGCTTAGTCTTGTGGTTTAGGTCATGTGTTTAACTGTAACTGACTGTATAAGATTTTAAAATATCACAGTGTGAATGATGGTGTAAAAGATGGTGCTTTAAACAGCAAAACTGTATCTAAAAAAAAATGTTGAATTGCTGAAATGATTCCCCAAAGCGTGTAAACTAGGTCATGTGCACTGTCTGTACAAATGAAGACTAATAAACTCTGGACATGGTGAAATTAAATGAAAGCATCTTGGGATCTTTCCAGCACTTACCAGTGATAGACTTTAATAAGAGCGGCAGGCCACAGAAATAAAGAGGCTACAAATGCCAGTATGGGTATCGCCAGCGTCCCTCCAGCAATAACAAACATATTCAGCATGTCCAAATCCATCCTTAAATTAAAGTAAAATTATTAAAACAACCCTGCTATAATTGACCTCTATTGCATACGGATAAATGTTCAAAGCATCATCATCATCGTGCAAATGTTTACTGTGCCAATTTTTTCATGAAAACTAAACTTTTTACACCACAAATGCTTACAGATAGTTTGAAAAAAGTAAATGAGAAAATCAAACCACTAAAGGTCGGTGAAAGTGGAAACAAAAGCAAAAATCTCTCAATATAAAAATACATAATATCTGATATACATATACAGTTAGTACACACACAAACTCAAACTGTCAATATCTCGTGCATTTTGATAGCATGCATGACTTTCAATAATAAGAAACACTCAATTCTAATTCACTTAATACTTTTGACATTACTATATTGTTACATTAGCATATTCCTGTTGTTACACTGTAACAGATCAGATCAGCATGAATCCTTTTATCTAATATATGAGCTTGAATGCACTTGAAAGACATTGACACGCACTTAATGGCACGATTATATAATATTAACATTATGTCATTTATGTAGGCTATATGTGTATAATCTACATATGTTATTAACAATCATACCTTAAAATGAGAGCTTTGTGTTATGGAAGATGCTGTAAATGAAATGAATGTCCAGAAATGTCGATCAACCCACAGTCATCTCGCTCTCTGATACGCGGCGCTGCGCAACGCGTTCACTTGTGCGCGTTCACGGCGTTCTGAACAGGGAAGTGCGCTGCACTTAAAGGAGAATACAGTGAGGAAATAATATTCTGTCGATTAAAATTGTTAGAGACATCTGTCAGGTGCACAGCTGGCCTTAAAATAAAATGACTGAGTGGAGACCGAGACATGTTCCTCATGAAATACACTTTTTGTCCTGAAGGGGGCGCAAGATGGCTCAAAATGTAATGGTGTTTAAAGACCTTTTGAATATATTTGTTTGTACACACCCTGAAGTACAACATTTTAAATGTATTATTTACAAATGGTTATATTTAGTCGTGGTAATATTTTTGAAAAAAATTAGATCACGTTTAAGTGACTTTTATCCTGTACAGAGCTGAGAACAGTAACGTGAACCACGTGTCTCGTCGTTTGCTTTTTTTTAGAAGTGGATATGATTTACAAACTACAAAACGACAGCGATATGCTTTAATATATCTTAAATTTCAAATACCCAGTAAAGAGTTGCAACTTCTAATTTATTATATAACTTATCGTACCTTAACCAAACAGAGATAACGTTGAGGCCATTTCTTATGACAATTTTAGATTATGATAACACCATTCTTATCTGCCTTTATTTCTACATGACACGCGCGCTTTAATTAAAGGGGAATATAAACTGGAAAATAAGTTTGTGCCGATTAAAATTAGATATAACAGGTATTACAAAATAAACTATAAGTTGTTTTTTTAACAAAATTATAGACGCCTTTTAGTTGAAAATGTGGGAAGTAATAGCTGTAATGCTAGTAATAACCCTATTTGAATACGTAAAGACGTACTGGATACGTAAAATTGATTACGTAAAGGCGTCATGCGCAGCTGCGATGGCCGAGTGGTTAAGGCGTTGGACTTGAAATCCAATGGGGTCTCCCCGCGCAGGTTCGAACCCTGCTCGCAGCGAACTCTTTGATTGAATCAGAGATTCATCTTTAGACAATTTAAACTACATTCTGAATAGCTTTAGTACAGTAAGCACAAAATAACAAAACATTTCCACCTAAATGTAAATTAATTTAAAAAGGTAATATTAATGAAGTTTCTCACAAGAACATGTGATGCTAATAATACAGCATTACAAATCATCTAAATACTGTACTTGTATTACATTTTTGCACTGTTTAAAAACTTTTTTGGGTTAAGCGGACTTGTACAAAAACAAAATGTGATTACAATGGCTTTTGTTTAACTTATTTTCTCTAATACGTTAATTTAGGTTACATTTATGTTGAAAACTGTTTTAGCTTCTTTTTAAAGCACACTTCATGATGTTTGAAGAAAAACAACACACAGTCCCTTTAGGGAAGTTGCACCACTAGGGGGCCATGTTTGCAACACCTCCGGAGGTTGTGGCTAGATGGATACAGCTACGGCCCAAATCTTGTCATAAATATAAGATTTCGCGAGTAGCTGTATTCTATCTAGCAAGGCAGATATCACGTGCTACAATCACATTGAACAACATATTTAACTGTATGATAACTTTAGATTCTTAACTCATTCCCCTCCAGCGTTTTGCAGCATTTGTTTGTGATTTTCACAAAATCCCTTCCAGAAAGTTCTCTTCTATAAATGTACAAACACACTGTAAAAAAAATCAGTAGAAATTGCAGCTGAGTTGCCGGTAATTTGCCGTGGATTTGAATTTATGTTATTTGCTGGCAACATTTTGTTCAAGGTTAAATGAACATTTAACATTTGCGGGTCTTTGTCTTTACAGAGTAAAACTAAAGAACGGCATCAAGCAAAACATTCTGGGAAACAAAACGAAAAAGGTTGATGATGATTTCTGGTTCCCAGAATGCTTTGCATGAGGCTGTTATTGTATGGTTTTGTTCTGTAAAGATAAAGACTTGTTGATATTTAGAATTTTTTTGACTTTGAACAAACTCTTGCCAGTGGATAACATGGGTGTAGATCTGCGGTGGATTACCGGCAACCCAGCTGCAATAACATTGAAATTTTTACGGACTTTTTTTACAGTGCATACAATATGCGAAATGACAGAAAACCTCTGCTTTCAACAAACAAACAAATCAACAAATAACAGAAAAACGTGTCATCCTTTCTTCATTTGTTCTCTTTTTATCACCTCTCAAATATGGGTAGGTTTCTTCAAAAATACAAAATTTTGAGCAAAAAGCTGAAATTATCAAAATGATCAAAACCTACACAGAGTTTTTACTGTTTTTGAATTAGTTGCTTAAGTGTTTTATAAGTTGGGTAAGAGCGCCACCTAGTGGATAGTAGCAGAATTATAAATAACCGTAAAAACTCGTCAGAGAAGCGTCATTGGCAGGAAAAAGTTTTCTCTTAATTGACGAGATAACTTGTCAATGGTGGGGAAAGAGTAAAGCGTTGTTTTTCATTCCGAACAGTGTTGTCAAATGTACGATAATTATTGTATTTGTACCATCATTTTGACCTCTGTATGATCAATAATAACAAAACAATCCCATAATGCACGATAATTTCCACATTTTCTGACACTTTAAATGGTCATTGCAATCATAGGGCTTCTATACTTATCGATCTATCTGTTGATCCTACGTCTACAATCATAATTGTGAGGAGAATGCAAATGCGTGTAACGCATGTCTTCTATCTCTTGATTTTGGCTAGAAGGGATACCGTTATGGCCTAAATCTCACAAGATGTTGGGTTTATGGATAGGTTTGAGGTAGGATTAGGATAAAATCAGTGCTCATTCTGTGAGATTTTGTGATTTTGGCAGTTGCTGTGTCTTCTCGGCCAATCATCGTTGAGAATGACTCTCTTTCTTTCAGTTGTTTTGACTCTCCGACTAAGGTACACTTAGTCATTTATTGACTGGGAAAATCTACAGGCTATCAAAAGTTGTTTGTCTAGATAAAATAGCTGTATTCTGCACATTTGATACATTTCTTCCAAATACCATAATTTTGAGATTCTGGTACGATACTTGGAAATTTCCAATCTGGCAACACTGATTCCGAAGGCTGCAGAATCAGATTTCGCGATGGGCTGGCAATCGACCACTTTCTCTATATAAATACTGTATGTAAAAAGGCTCAGAAATAAAAACGTTTTTAGGTGTCATTCATTGCAATAACATAGCTGACTAGCTATCATATTGAAGTAATTAAATAATAATATAGTAAAATAATGTGTAAATAAAATAATGTATAAATTATTATTATAGTTGGGGGGGTCAGTGAGCTACCTCTTTGAAATGAGTTTTGCACTGGGTGGGATGTCTGTTATTGATATCAGACAGTGTTCAAAATATGTCAAAGATTATTGGGGTCCCCTCACCTTTTAAGGTGGCATGCTTATAAGGTCACAGCCCCTGAATTGGGACACAGCTATAGACTCATCTTTCACTTACTCCAGAAAGCACTGTTAGACACACTTAAGAGTTTACATTTATTTCAGAAAAAAATCTTTTGGATTCGTTTATTGCAAAATTGGGACAAATAATGGACAGTATCGCTTTGTGGCAGCACAGCATGAGAATTTAAAATTCATGTAGTATTTTAATTTTAATAAAAACCAGGGGGTCTGGGACCACCCAAGCCCCCCCTCAGAATGGCACAAAATCATTGACAGATGTGATCACATTGTTCTCAGGCGGTTCGTGTTTTTACAGTTCATATAATGGGTTTTGTGTATCACAGAGCGCATTAGTGGGCGTGACCACTAGAAAAACACAGGAAACAGAGAGGTATAACAGAGGGAAAGTTAATGTTTTGATTGTCACTGATCCTCATGATTTCATCCAGAATGGTGCTGGCTGTTTTCTTTGTGCTGCTGAGCCTCACAGGAGCTCAGAGTCTGAAGATCTGCTCCTTCAACATTAAATCCTTTGGAGAGAACAAAGTCTCTAAACCAGATGTGCTGAACATCATATTGCAGGTGAGACTTTTAAAATCTTTCATTTTTATTTGCATGCTAATGAATGCAACATTGATGCAATTTCAAGTATATTTCATAGTTTGCTCTTTTATCTTGTGTTTTATTTATGTTGAAATTCTTTACATATATCATATGGTTAAATAACATAAATATACATTAACATAATTGAATGTTAATACATGATTGCACAATCCCACTCCATACAAAGTGTTTCTGTGCCTTAGTAGATTTAACAAAAACAAAATGAGTAAACTGTGTTAAAATTTTTGAATTCTTATTTTTTAATCAAAATGTGAGTTAAAATAACATAATAATTTGAGTAATTCTAAATGAACACATCATTGAGTAAATTCAACTTCATTTTATCATGTATAATCCACTTAAATTTGTCAGAAGGAAATTAGCTTAATAATTTTCTGTTGAAACTATGAGTAACTAACTAGGAACTAATGAGTAACTAACTAACTAACATAACTAACTAGGCAAGTGGAGTCGTAGTTCCCAGCATGCTTTGCATGAGACTGCATTTGGAGAGTATAATTTGAATTTAAACTCCATTTTATGTGTTTTTTAACTAAAAGAAAGACTTGCAAGTGTTTAATGTTCATTTATCTTCGAGATTTGGAAGAGTTTCTGTTTCTTCTTTTGAGTTTTGTAGTTATCATTGTTCAGAAGACTGGTGCTTGTGCATAAATACTGAAGTATGTTGCGCTTTATAGCTGCCCAAACGAAACTGAGTGGGTGCGTTGATTGAATAAACGTTTTGTGCCCTTTTCTCACTGAATAAAAGAACAACAACAAACCAAAAATAATATAATAATAATACAACTAATTAATAAATCAGAAGACATTTAATATTTTTTTTTTCATTTAAATGTTACCTAATTTAATTAAGTCTGTGTATAATATGCTGATATTTTTTACATTGCTTTACATTCATTTTTTACTTAATTTATTTGCATTTTCTTGAAATGCTACTTAATATTTTCAAATTCATTTAAAATTCATTATTAAGTTGTCCTTACTCAAAATATTAGTTATTTAAATTACAAAAAGTAGTTGGAAAATGTTGCCTTAATTTTATTGAGTTAGATCCAAGTATTTATAGTGTATGAGAGAAAGAAATTACAAACCAGATGAAATAAATGTTACGATACGTTCAGTTCTTTATGTGTTGCAAAAGAGTATCAAACTAAATATACACTGATGCAGTTATCAAGACACACAAATAATGTGATATAATAATTACTGTAACACTGCAGAGCATCATTCGCTGTGACCTCATGCTTGTACTGGAGATTAAAGATGCTAAGGGAAAAGCTTTTGATCAACTCATGACTAACTTAAACAGGTAAATATTTATATTACCTTTAATACAACACTGTACTATACTAATGTATTAGCTGTCATAAACACTTCTTACTAAATACAGTAAAATGATAGAAAACTAAAATTTTGCAAAAAAGTACTCGGATACAAAAAAGCAAATGCATTTTTATTATTGGTGAATACAAATGTTTTACACAGCAGGTACCAGACACAAACAGATGAATTTAGTTACGTACTGAGTGAGAGGCTGGGAAGGAAATCATATAAAGAGCAATATGCTTTTATTTACAGGTATGTGTGTAACTCATTAATAAATATAATCATTATTCATTGTTATTGTTGTTATATTATAGCATTTACTGTGTGTTATACCACGGGTCTGTAGAATGCTGCATTCTGATTGGCTGAGAAATGTTCCGTGGGTATGCATTAATTTCTGATAACCCCACACCTAACTTGTCAAATGTCTTAAAAATAGGCAACAGAGCAATGTTTATGGTAACCGTGGTATAAGAGGAATAATTGACTCCGGTCCTTTTAATTATTTGAAAATAATACACACCCGTGGTGTAATGGCTCTCCTCTTCGCGTCATGCCGCATTGCACCTTGGGTGTGCACCATTTTTTTATTATTCAATGGCCCGTCGTCAATTACTCCCCACATATTCTGCTAAATAAAAAGTACTATACTTATTGTAGGTAATCAATATAAAAGAAAAGAATAATAAGGCTATAATAACAGTTTCCATTAAACCCTGATGTCAGACAGAAGATGGTGTCTGTCAAATCCATCTATCAGTATCCTGACAAACAAACTGGAGATGAAGACGTTTTTGCTCGAGAGCCATTCGTGGTTTGGTTTTCAACTCCCAAAACGGGTGAGATAAAAAATATTTATATGATAACACATTATGAGCGTGCCTCCCAATGTCAATCAAGAAAAGGACACGAGGACTGATGGGTTTCTGTCTCTTATAACAGAAATCAAGGATTTTGTCATCATCCCTATTCATACTGTCCCAGAGAACGCTGTGAAAGAAATCGATGAATTGTATGATGTACATGAAAACGTCTCACAAATGTGGCAGTCGGAGGTAAGATTTTGAAATTTGACTTCATGTCTGTATGTTTTTTAAACTTACTGATATTAAAAAACATATACTTGCACTGCAAAAAATTATTTTCAAGAAAAAAAATTCTTAGTATTTTTGTCTTGTTTTCAGTAAAAATATCCAAAAATTCCCAAATTAAGATGCTTTCTCTTGATGAGCAAAACCACCCAAGAAAACAAGTCTAGTTGTTAGACCAAAAATGTCAAATTCAAGTGATTTTGTGCATAAAACAAGCAAAAATGGGGTAAGCAATTTTTTTCTTGAATTTTTCTTGATTTTAGTGTTTAAGAAAAATGTTCAAGATTTTTTGCCTACCCCATTGGCAGATTTTTTGCTTGTTTTATGCACAAAATCACTTAAATTTAATATTTTTGGTCTAAAAATAGACTTACATTCTAGAGTCTTTTTGCTCATCAAGAAATAGCATCTTAATTTAAGAATTTTTAGATATTTTTACTGAAAACAAAACAAAAATACTAAGATTTTTTTTCTTGAAAATCATTTTTTGCAGTGTGCATACATACCCTTAGTGTGTTATAAGACTTCTAAGAAGTAAAATCGGCAACACTTTAGTATAGGGAACACTTTCGTTGCAAAACGAGATAAATCCATTTTTTTTAACATTTTTGTCAAAACATGTTTATTATTTTGTTATCACGTTATTATTTTGTTTTATGGTGGTACTTAGCTGTACTTTTTAAGTTATGAAGGTTTAAATCAAAACAAACCAACTGCAGTTGAATTGAAATTACTTGGAATGCACAACCAAAAAACGAGATTTCTGAACAATTAAAAAAAATGGTGGTTATCTCGTTTTGCAACGAAACTCTTCACTTATTGATTATTAACCATGACTTTTGCCTCAGTAAACTCCCAGTTTACTGCCAATTATTAGCTAATAAGGTAGTTGTTGTTGTAGTGGTTAGGTTTAGGAATTGGATTTGGTTAAGGGATGTACAATATGGTCATGCAGAACAAGGCATTAATATGTCCTTTATAAGCATTAATAAACAGCCAATATGTAACCTAATAAGAAACTAGTTAAAAGTGAGAATTGGTCCCTATACCGAAAAATCAAACATAACATTTTTGATCACTACATACAGTAATTCTCATATCTTCTGTATAAAAAACAATACTTATAATAAAGAATTAAAGGTGCATCCAAATGTTACACTATTAGTCTACAGTACATATCATATATACAATATATCAAATGGTTATAGGCACACCTGAGTCTAGATCAAGTGAAAGTGATCCAAACAGCTGGCCTTCTCTTCACCTGGTTTTACCCACAAGCGTCTTTGGTTTCTTCAGAGTTCCTGTTTCTTGATTCAGTTTCTATCTGCTCTAATTTTGCCAGAATTTTATCATAATGGGGGATTTCAACGCTGCCTGCGGTTATGTACCTAAAAAACAGTGGGTGAACATCCGTCTGCGCTCAGACGCTCAGTTTGTGTGGCTGACTGGTGACAAACTGGATACATCTGTGAGGGCGTCTACCAAATGTGCTTATGACAGGTTAGAAACTCTTTGAGATCAGACATTACCACAGCACAGATCTAGATGTCCTATTATCTGGATCAACAATAACAACATTCCTATGAACCAGATTCTAGCAGTGTTCCTGTAGCTCAATTGGAGCATTGAAGCATGGCAAAAGTTATGGGTTTGATCCCTAGCCTTTTGGGTAGAATCAACAACCAAATACATGAATGTAAAGATTCGGATCAGGCACACATACATGCTCCCCTGCTATTTTACTCTTTAGTGGCAGTAAGGTTTTGTTTGAGAGAAATGTTGCAGAAACAACAAAAGATGTTAATCCAGAAACACATCGTAGTTAGCTAAAAATTGACATCTTGGGGTAGCTTAATGGTTAAAGCTTCATGCTTGTAGTTAATCACTTGATGTTTGTGTCATAATGTCTTGAGTCATCTGATAGTTGTCACGTTCCTGTTTGCAGGATCGTCCTCCATGGAAAGAGGATGATTGAGGCTGTAAATCCAAAATCTGTGGAGGTTTTTAACTTCAAAGACAAATTTGGACTTACTGAGCAGCAAGTAAATATAAAGCTATAAAGTTTTTTTTTGTGAAAGTTGTGAAAATAATATTTCAGGAGTTTTTTATTTAAAAGGACACTCCACTTTCTTTGAAAATATGCTTATTTTCAGTGTTAAATATGTGATTTTTACAGTTTTGGAATCCATTCAGCCGATCTCTAGGTCTGGCGGTACCACTTTTGTATCTGGATAGACCATTAGCATCACGCTAAAAAATAGTTTCGAAGAGTTTCAATAATTTTCCTATTTAAAACTTGACTCTTCTGTAGTTAAATTATGTACTAAGACCAACGGAAAATAAAAAGTTGCGATTTTCTAAGCAGATATGGCTAGGACTCTTATTCCGGCGTAATAATCAAGGACTTTGCTGTCGTAACATGGCTGCAGTAGGTGTAGTGATATTATGCAATGCCAAAAAATAGTCCCCTATTGAAAGTAACCAAGGGAACTATTTGCGTGCCCTGCGTAATATCATTGCACCTTCTGCAACCATGTTACAGCAGCAAAGTGCTTGAGGGAGGATTGCAACAACTCCTTGGATATTTTTTTAGCGTGATGCTAATGGTCTAATCAGATTCAATGGATTATGCTAAGCTATGTTAAAAGTGGTACCACCAGACCCGGAGATCGGCTGATGGAATTCCAAACTGTAAAAATCATGTTTCACTATATGGGAGCTGGAAAATGAGCATATTTTCAAAAAACGTGGAGATGAATAATGCTCCCTAGCTGTCACTGGGGAAGTACCCTTTATAAAGGTCCTAATACGTAGCATTTATGTAAATATATGTATACATTTGGTACCAATTTGTACATTTCAGGTACTAATGTGAACTCTTTAAATGCAAAGGTGTAGGCTACATTTTTTAAAGGGTACCACCCCATTAGCCACTGGAAAAAATGATTTTCAAGAAAAAAAAATCTTAGTATTTTTTTCTTGTTTTCAGTAAAAATATCTAAAAAATCTTAAATGAAGATGCTTTTTCTTGATGAGCAATACAAACCAAGAAAAAGAAGTCTAGTTTTTAGACCAAAAATATCAAATTTAAGTGATTTTGTGCATAAAACAGGCAAAACATTTGCCAATGGGGTAAGCAAATTTGTTTTGAATTTAATGTTTTTTTTTTTTTTTTGCTCACCCCACTGGCAGATTTTTTTTAAAATTTTTGATACTTTTATTTTTATATATTTTTACTGAAAACAAGACAAAAATACTAAGAATTTTTTTTCTTGAAAATGATTTTTTTGCAGTGAGAGGACCATTTTTATTCTCAGTTTCCATTTTCTCTTCTTGCATGTAAAAATCAATGCTTTGTGAGAATTATCTTTAGAAATGTTTAATATTCAGTGCATTTTCTTGTGCCATATTTGAAATTGTGATAAACAATAAAAAGGTTCTGCAATCTTCTATCAACCCAAGAGAAATATTGACATCTTGTTTTATTTGTATTTCATCAGGCTTTGGCTGTAAGTGACCACTTTCCTCTCTGCATTACTGTAAATCCAGCAGAAAGCAGATAAATCATCACTCATCATCTTACACTTTTACTGCAACTCAGCTCAATTATATGACTGATGAAGAACAGCTTAAAAACAATCAATCAGTTATCCATTCAGTAATCAGAAGCTCGGTAAAGATTTTATTTAGGATATTTTTGTAGAGACGAGCACAATGTTTCATTGAAAGGTGGTAAAGATCTTCCTGTACTAGTTAATTATGAACCAGACACCCAAGAGTGTTGGTTTACTGGTTGCTATGAGACAGTAAGGGTTAGTTACCAGCTCATTTCTCTCTCTACTGTACTATATCTGTATCTCTCCTTTAATTAACTCTATATAATAACTTTGTATTGTATCTGACATGTATGTGCTCCTGTATAGCTCAATGGTAGAGAAGCGCAAAAGGTCATGGGTTCAAACCCAGGGAACACAAATACTGATTGAAAAAAATGTATACCTTGTAATGCACTGTAAGTCAAAGCTATTTGCCAAATGCATAAATGTAACAAATTTTCTTTAAAAAGTTTTCATTCGTTGCCATTAGACATTTAGGATTTACTTCATTTTAATAAATGATTTACTGTGTCAGAGTATTCTGCACATTGGGTCCTGGAAAGTAAATACTGTCAGTTAAAGTTTATGGGAACTTGACATTTTCTTCTCCAGGTCAGGAGTTGATGAAATAGTCTAGGGGCATTTTATCCGAGCCGATCTGTTGCCGAGGGAATATTAAAAATGCCATTCCTGGCATAGAAAGTGTTCCTTACGATCTCAGATCTTCCGTTGGCCGGCGTCTTGCAGTCGGTGTCATAGTCACCTGGGAAACCATAAAGCTAGTTTAATCTTCAACAGGAATATTTTACTAATGAACTTAAACCCTGACCGTAAGGCAAATGTTTTACTTCTTCATACAGCAGGTTTATCACCGGTGCTGTCCCATGAGCGGGACACCTGAGTTTACTTCAATATTTTGCATGTAAATTTTAATCTCATCACGACAAACTATATATAGTTAAAACCTATTAGCAGTAATAATAATGCAGTGACAGTAATTTATTAATTTGTGACAAGAGTATGCAGCAAACAGTTGACATCTAGTGGCCGTTGTTGGTAAAACCACTAAAAGTGTAACAAAAACCTTTTGATTTTGATAATATTATGTATAAAATATAATTTTACTGCATTATTTGTATTTATTAATAATAATATGTTTTATTTATATAGCACATTTCAAGAACCCAAGCACTCTCAAGGAAAGCGTCCTTTATAATAAAAGTTAACTGCTATAGCAATTTTTTTGGTCCTGCATTATGTGTCCTACCAACATCAATAACTCCCCAATTCACAAGACTTGCCATTATGTTTAACATGAAATACTTTCAACCGTAATATGATTTTGATGGGTGAAGAACATCCACAGTGTTTCCATTGAAGAAAGAATCCAAGATAAATTTAGAAATTTATCAGACTAGAATATTATATAACTGAATTTCATAAAGGCACGCTTTGCTTTCCTTTGCTTTGCTTACCTAACCTCCATCCATAATCCCAAGAAGACAAAATTGGATATTCGAATTTCTCTTCAGGACCTTGTTTGCTACGTTTCTTCAGGTATAGCTGTCGTCCTTTGCCTTCATGAGAGAAGCCGTTGTACAGAGATGCTTTAGTGTGTGGGCTTACGGGTCTCATCAGGGGCGTCTCGCTCAGGGCCCGCTGGGTCACCACAGGGGTTTTTGGTTTCTGGACCACAGGAGGCAGTGTGAGTTTACTGACAGATGGAGGATTGAAAAGCCCAATGGATTTGAACCGGCGAGCCGTGGAGCTGCTGGGATATTCCTGACTGTATTTCATCTTCCATGCCAGTCGTGTGTAGGCCTCCTTCAGGATCAGCTCGCGGTAGAAGTTCTGGTCCTGTGTGGTGAGCAGGTTCCTCATGACTTCTGAGCGACGTGTTTGTGCTTTGTGTCTCTTAGAGATTAAACAAGAGAGCAGAGCCACTGAAACCCAAGAGGAGCATGTCAATCATCTCCTGACCAGTGTGACCAATCAGAGACCAGATCACTCAACAGGAGAGAGAGAAGAGAGCATACAGACACTTTCTCTCGCTCTCTTTCTTTAAACGTGTTGACAATAACACATGAGAGACACAGCTGATGTGCACTGTAAAATAATTTTTTGCACTTAAATTAATCAACTTGGATTTACAAGTCATTTCGACTTTGATTTTTATCTTGACTAGTTGCTGTAACTTATAAAGTTCAAATAACTTAAATAGAAAATAACATATCATGAAAATCAGACCTTTTCCATGTTTAAGTGCTATGATTGGGTCCCCAGTGCTTCTATCAACCTAGAAAATTTGAAAAAGACCAACCCAATAACTTAGTTTTGGTAAACCATTCTCTGCAAGCATGTGAAAAAATAGGTCATTGATATTTGGCTCCCCTTGTGATGTCAGAAGGGGATAACACCGCCCCTTAACCTGCACTATTCAACCACGACACTGCCATTTAGTGCAGAGATCAACTCATTTGAATATTAAAGGACACCCAAAAACGCCACATTTTTGCTCACATCCACAAAGTGGCAATTTTAAAATGATATAATAAATTATCTATATGATATTTTATTAGTTTAGTTTCAGGTGCCCACGTGAAACTTTCGCGTGCTCTCGTGAAACTTTCGCGTGCTCTCTTGTGAAACTTTAGCGTGCGCACGCGAAACTAAACTTTAATTTTTTCTTCATGTCCCCTTAGGGGCTCCGTACAAATGTACTCCGGGAACACCAAAAAATTATTTTACATACTTAAAACGTCTTGTGAAATGTCCCCTTTCAGCGAAGTTACAACTTTATTTTAAGTTACAGCAACTCGTCGTTTTTTTTCTTAAATCTGATAATCAACAGATTTGAATAAACTCTTTAATTTCCAAGTTCATAAGTGAGGTCACAGATTTGGGGGAAAAAACACAAACAAAATGACTAATTTTCAATATAAAAAGTGATCGTGGACTGGATTTTTTTAACCTTTTCAGTCTTGGGCAACATTGGCTGTGATGCATTTAATTTTTTTTTCTCCCTCATTTACTGTATATAATATAATTTTATGTATTAAGAATAATACTATATTGCATTTTTTATTTATTACAAATAAATGTAAACTGCTATAAAAAATAATATTTTCACATCCAGACACTTCCGTAAAAAAACGTCAAAGTGTCTTCTTTAAAACAAGACCAAAATTAGGCTTCTAGACCCAAAAAATGCCAGTTATACTCATTTGAAGGTGTACATCACCTTTTCACCCCCCCCCCACTCAAAAAGGGTTAATTTCTGGTCTGTACATTGAGTATAACGCATATTTGTGTGTGTGTGGTTAGTATTGGGGAGCACCAGCACCTCCCTCGTGCACCAGTTGCTGGTGAGAGAGATTCAATTGTCTCTTCAATTGTCCAACTAGACGCATCTTTGTGTTATTATTGGAATAACACACTTTGTGTTGTTTTAACACATCTTGCGTTCTTCCTTTTATTTATTTGAACACAAAATGACACATGTGTTAAAATTACAATGTGTAAAAAATTAACACATCCTTAGAGTGATACTCTCTGCACATCTAGGATTTCACAACATAACACTTTAAAAATAAGGAGTAAAAAACGATATCACATTGATAGAGTTCACTCGATTATCATACAAACACAGATATTTGTATTAGTGCATCTCTACACTGCAAAAAAATGACTTTCTTACTTGGTATTTTTGTCTTGTTTTTAGTAAAAATATAAACAAAATCCTAAATTAAGATGCTTTTTCTTGATGAGCAAAACGACCCAAGAAAATAAGTCTAGTTTTTAGACCAAAAATATCAAATTTAAGTGATTTTGTGCATGGATTAATCTAAACCCTGTGTGAACTGCCCCTAAATGTTTAAGTGGATATTGTAATTCTCCGTTGTTTCCTGAAGGTGGCAGTACAGAGCTTATGTACATTACAGACCACTGGTGACCTTTGAAACCGTTGAGTTGACTCAATGACCCTGCATTTTTCAAACCCTATAAGCTATTAGTCAGCATAAAAACGACTTCATACACAACATTACACATCTCAAATCAGACACATTTCCCGTACACCCATTTACATTCAAAACAGGCCTTAAATTCAAGTAACACTCATCTGAGAGCATAATTAAAACAGATGCAAGTGCTATAAAACAGAGCACAGGTCAGATATGAATCAGTAAGAACTCGATCCCGACTAAAAACTATTAATGTCATCCTGCATATTTATTCTGGCAGAGCTCATAGAAATCATGAATTATACATTCAAAACTTTAGTAGATCTATAAATACACACACACTCATCTGTTAGTTCATTGTGCTGTTCAGTATTTGTGCTCGTCTCTATGGCGGCTATGAAACATTGCCTTTCATTTCCCGTTACTGAGTCTAAATATAAAACAATTATAAATGTGATTGAACTGTGGGCCATGCAATGAATCTTTTAGTGACTTATGAAAAGAAACATCAGCAAAAGGCTACAAAACAGCGACCGATACATCACATACCCCCAAAAATAGTTACAAGATAAATGAAACTAGTTTGATGTTGATTCAAACCCCTGCAAAAGGAGATGTTGGGGAGAATGCACACAAAGCAGTTGTTCTTCTTCACATAACGTTCAATGTTAGTGCCTGACAGCATCTGTTCCCACTGACTGTCATTAAAGGCACAATATGTAAGATTTTAATATTTTTAATAAGACAACCACCTTACTTCATTGTTCATAATTAATGTGCATAATAAATTATGTAAAGAAGATTTAAAATAGAAATGATGACTTAAAGTAATAGTCAATTTTTTTTAAAGAAAAATCCAGACAAAATACTCACCACCATGTCATCCGGGGTGTTGATGTCTTTCTTTGTTCGGTCCAGAGGAGGTTGTGTTTTTTGAGGAAAACAGTGCAGGATTTTTCTCATTTTAATGCAATTTAATAGAGCCCAACATTTAATACTGAACACTTAACAGTTTTTTTCAACAGAGTTTCAATGGACTCTAAACGATCCCAAACGAGGCATAAGGGTCTTATCTAGCAAAACGATTGTCATAAAATATGCACTTTTAAACCACAACTTCTCGTCTCTATTAAAGTCCATTAAACTGAGAAAAATCCTGCAATGCTCTCCCCAAAAAACACAATCTCTCCTCGACCGAACAAAGACAGACATCAACACCCTGGATGACACGGTGGTGAGTAAATTATCTGGATTTTTCTTTTAAGAAAACGGACTAATCCTTTAACTGTGGTCTTTATACAGTTGTGGGCGGGGCCAGCGCAAAGTGACATCACTGCAAAAAAAATATTTTCAAGAAAAAAAATTCTTAGTATTTTTGTCTTGTTTTCAGGAAAAATATTTAAAAAATAAAAAATATTTTTACAAGTCTAGTTTTTAAAACAAAAATATCAAATTTAATTGATTTTGTGCATAAAACGAGCAAAAAACCCAAACATTTTTCTTAAACACTAAATGTACTTAAATGTACTTTCTTGGGTCGTTTTGCTCATCAAAAAAAGCATCTTAATTTACGATTTTTTAAATATTTTTACAGAAAATAAGACAAAAATACTAAGAATTTTTTTCTTTAAAATCATTTTTTGCAGTGAACATCATCTAAAAGTAAATTTCTTATATTAGGAGACCTTTAAAGTCTCTGTACATTGCAAAAAAAAAAAAAGATTTTCAAGACAAAAATACTAAAAATACTTAAATTGAGATACTTTTTCTTTATGAGCAAAACGATCCAAGAAAAAAAGTCTAGTTTTTAGACCAAAAATATCAAATGTAAGTGAATTTGTGCATAAAACAAGCAAAAAAAATCTGCCAATGGGTTAAGCTAATTTTTTTTTAATTTAGAGTTTAAGAAAAATGTTCAAGATTTTTTGCTTACCGCATTGGCAGATTGTTTTTGATTGTTTAATCCACAAATTCACTTAAATTTGATATTTTTGGTTTAAAAACTAGACTTATTTTCTTGGGTCGTTTTGCTCATCAACAAAAAGCATCTCAATTTAAGAATTTATAGATATTTTATACTGAAAACAAGACAAAAATACTATACACAAATATTTAAAAATTCTCAAGTCGAGATGCATTTTCTTGATGAGCAAAATAACCTAAGAAAATAAGTCTAGTTTTAAAACAAAAAATATCAAATTTAAGTGAATTTGTGGATTAAACAAGCACAAAAAAATATGCCAATGGGGTAAGCAAAAAATCTTGAACTTTTTTGAACACTTAATTCAAGAACAATTTGCTTACCCCATCGGTAGATTTTTTTGCTTGTTTTACTCATAAATTCACTTAAATTTTATAAAGAAAAAACATCTTGATTTAAGAATTTAATTTAAGAATTTAATTTAACACAAAAATACTAAATAAGAAAGCCAAGTACATACAGACAAGTGATGAAAAGTTTGACTCTTTACAATAAAAAAACAGTAACTTTCTATCTCTTTATTCCAGTTTGTTTTAATAAGCAAATGTACATCAAATCTATTCACGTGTTTCACAATAAGGCACCCATGGCTCAATACAAATACAATGAAATTTCCCCTCTTGCCTTTAAAACACGAAATACTTCACCACTGGCGTATCAAAACTAAGATGAATTAAGATGAAAAGACGAGCGAAGGTATGAGGAATGTGAAAGACAGGCATAAATCTATTAGTGTGACTTTACCGTAAGCTGTTACTGTAGAAGATATTATAAGACTTTAAGATATTACAGTGTATCTGAAAAAGCCAGAAATGAGCCTGAACTTTTGGTCATGTAGCTACAGCAAGTTATCATTTCTAAAACCTTAATATGCAATAATTTATTTTTTCTGAAGTGAAGTACAGCAACAGAAGTGCTCGATTTAGATAACTGCATTTGCTACACCACGATCCCGCTTTGATTTGAGCAAATAAACGTCACAGCTCAGTTTATGCAGCAAGAAATAAACACAGATATTGAAACATTATTATATGTGCATTAAAAGTGACAGTATGTTAGGAAGAGAAAAACAATTCAAGACAATTGTCAGTAGTAAATAGACATTTGAGTTTAAAACCCAGATCAATTTGTTCATACGTGGTCATTTCGATTTTCTAAACATTCAAGCTACGAATAAAACTCAATGCTGAACCAAAACCGACACGTCAACATCATCATTGTAACGCATCAACATTCCAGTCAAAAATCAGATCAAGTGCGAAATTCTTAACAGAACTAAGGACTATTTTAAGTTAACTACAGAGAATTATGGGACGTTGACTTGGAAGGGCGACCCGGGGATGTGATCGTCGCCCCATTTCACCGCCAGAATGTAGTTACCCCGCTCCTTTAAGATGTAGCTGACGTTGTACTGCATGTTTCCCATGTGTTTTACCAAAATCTCCTCACAGGGAGTCTCAGGACCATGAACACCAACCAGAAGCATATTCTTTCCTGAAAAACAGTTTGAAATCAATTGTAAGGTTTCTTTTATAAACAAATGCAGCCAAGATGCTTTTAAAGGGCACATATTATGCAAAATCCACTTTTACAAGATGTTGGGACATAAATGTGTGTTGGCAGCGTACACTGCAAAAAAATGTTGTTCAAGAAAAAAATTCCTTCTCGTCTTGTTTTCAGTAAAAATATCTAAAAATTCTTAAATTAAGATGCTTTTTCTTGATGAGCAAAAAGACCCAAGAAAATAAGTCTAGTTTTTAGACCAAAAACATCAAATTTAAGTGATTTTTTACAGAAAACAAGACAAAAATACTAGGAATTATTTTCTTCAAAATCTTTTTTTTGCAGTGTATAAACCATAGACTTTGTAACAGATGAGTTACAAAAAAATTCACCCCCCTCACAGCTGTCATGAAGGGCAAAATTAGCTATACAGACTAAAACTATTTTGTGCAAGGCTGTAAACACATTTTTTACTTTAAAGTTGGCCATTTTAACATGGAGGTCTATGGAAATTGACTCCCTTTTAGAGCCTCTAGTGGCCAGTCGATGAATTGCAGTTTAAATCGCGTATCGGCTTTATCAGAGAGATCGGAAGGTTACCCCTCGGTCGGTATAAACACAACATCCCTACAATTAAAAAAAATCTCTCCTTTATTAATCACTATTAAACCAAAGAAGTCTCATTAAACATGCTGTTTTGATTCTCTTGTTAATGTGACCTCACGCTAATAAAGCCCCGCCCACAGCCATGACTGACTGGTTAATTTTACCCAAAAGCTTTGGGCACACATTTCTAAATGTGTTTGTCAGCGGAATGTAGCACTAATACGGCTAAAGATATTATTGTCTCAGACTGTATTCACAAGAATCAGATCTGTTTTAACTAAAAGCGCTCACTGTCTGTTGGTAAGGTAGTAAGGAGCTGTAGCTCATTTGCATTTAAAGGTGAAAACAGCACATTTTTGCTCCTACCCAAATAGGGGCATTTTTGGGCATGATATAATAAATGAACTATGGAGTATTTGGTGCTGAAACTTCACAGCACACCTGAGACTTTTATTACATCTTGTAAAAATGGGCATAATGTGTGCCCTTTAAAGCAAAATAACTTTTATTTGGTGTGCTTTTCTTTCCCGCTTTACTGCAGTCCACGGAGAAAGATGCTTTTTGCCCGACGAAGGCCTTGTTGAGACCTGAACCTCGACTGAGAACTTTACTGGCGTCAGATGAAGCTCTGGGTAATGAGCTGTAAGAGTTCACGCTGCTCGACCGGGTCACTGACTCTACCATCAGGGTGGACGTCTCACTGGCATTGGTCACATTCACCAACCGATTACCTGAAGTGAAAGAATTAAAATGTTTAAACTGAAACTGGATCTATTATTCTCAATATGCAAAATGACTTAACTATGTAAATATTTGAGTTTTGGTATCCGTGTATGATTTTGGGTGGATGTGTGAAGTTCACACAGGTGTGTTAGCAGAGTAACCATAGATTAAATATTGACATGATTTACGATTCGACAAAACAGTGTTATAATACATTGTCCATGTGTTTTTTTCAAATTTCTTAATGGTGTAGTTTTAAACAGTATATCTGTCGTTTTATCTCAAACCATATTAACGTATTTTTGCGAAATGTTATGTTTTGCTTGAAAGCTTTGTTGTTTTGCAATTTTCCATACATAACTAGCTGGATTAAACTGTTAAGCGTCGCCGTCCCGAATACAGGACACCTAAGTTTGCATTAATATTGTTGATGTAAATTTTAATCTATCCCTACAAACTATATATCGTTGGAAAGGTCTAAGCCTCCAGAATAGACATTTCAACAGTGTTTTATCAAATAAATTATGTAGGGAGAGTAATTGATTCATTTATGAAGAGAGTGTGCCTCAAAAAATGTATTTTCTGCTAAATGTCACAGGACGACTACATTTACTTCAATGTTTGCATATGAATTCTTATCTAATCATGGCAAACTGTATATTGTTTGAAAGCTCCAAAAGTGTGACGCTTAAAAGGTTAAACTAAGTCACACTTTTTTTTCATAGATTGGCTGGTCCTACGACTTATGGTCAGGTGCGACTTATATGTCAAAATGTATTCATACTGACTAACATGAACCAAGAGAAAACATTACCGTCTACTGCCGAGAGAGGGCGCTATATGCTTTTCCTGAAGCCTACCACTCAAAAAGTTTACTGAAAACAATTCAAAACTGAAAAACTATTAACTAAAACATTATAAGTATAAGTTATTTGTGAAATAATTTCCTAAATATATGCGACTTAAAGTCCAGTGCGACTTATATGTTTTTTTCCTCTTCATGACACATTTTTTGACTGATGCGACTTATTCTCCGGAGCGACTTGTAGTCCGGAAAATACGGTACTATATTAAAGGCAGAGTGCACAATGTTTGAAAAACGCTTTGGAAAAGGAGACGGCCGACTACCAAAACACACTTATAGCCAATCAGCAGTAAGGAGCGTGTCTACTAACCGACATCCTTGCCGGGTTGCGTATGTGTGGGGCGGGTCTTTTAAAAGAAGGTCCAGATTCTATTGGGGTAGGGGCGTGTTTGTTTAGGTTATTTCAAATATCAACATTGGCTTTCAAACATTGTGCACTCCGCCTTTAAGGCAACTTGTATACTCATTATCAGTTTTCAACACACAATTTTGCGTTTAAAAGACATCTAATAGATGTTTAAACACCGCTCAAACGTCTAGGATAAAACCAGGAAACATTTGGGCTGTTGGTGAAAATGTAATAGATGTCTTACCATAGCGCTGGGTGATGCAAAAAATTTAATTTTTTTAGAACATGTGCAGGATTTAAATAAAATTTTAAAAATCGCGTCAAAACCTAAATTCGAATTAATTAAAATTGCCCAGCCCTACCAAAGCCCAAACATAAATGAAATAAAATAAATACAACCAAAACCAAGCACCTTGTAATCACTGTTGGGATATCATACATCTCAGAAGTTATTTTGGCAAAAAGTCATGTAACCAAATTTAATTTGGGCTAGAAGTGGGTTATCCCACTGGACTATATCGGGTCTATAGTTAACCTTGCTGGGTTCATAACAGAAAGAATAAATCATTTTATTGTAATTTCGAGTGTTTAAGCACTACACACCTGTGACTTTGGCCTTAAATGGGCTTCCAGTGATGTGGTTCGGACCGCCGTATTTGATAGTGATGATGTAGTTTCCAGGAGCCATCGGTGTGTAGTGAACTTTGAAGCCCTCGGGACACTCTTGACACTCCATCTTCACCTTCGATGGACCCTCGATGGTGACGGCCAGAGATCCTGGTCCAGCTTTACTGTTATTGATCAAAAACTCAGCCTGGTTTCCTATCAGAAGAAATGAAGAGATGGTTAGAGACTTAATGAGATTTGAGTGCATTTTACTACACTTTATTTTTTATACTGGATGAATTATAATTCTGCTTTCTGTCTGAAAATAAAGTTGACTTAGACATCACTAAAGCACTGTTGTGAATGGCATTAAAGAACATATAATTTCTACATGAGAGCAATTCCAGGACTTTTATAGTAAAAAATTAAAATAATATTTATTGTAGAATGCATTTATTAAAGCCCATCTGTTTTATCATTTTGCCGATTTTATCAGCCGATACAAGTCTGTCTCAGATATATCTGTATCGGCAGATTTGCCACAGATATAATAGTTTTTTACAGAACATGCTTGTTCATTTAAAATGCTTGTAAATGATGCATGTACTTGTTTCATACCTGTCAACATTGGGATTTGAAAATAAGGGAAAATTTCCTGAACCCTAAAACCCCAGATTCATTTCACCCTGCCTCCATTACATGCCTTTGTCATTATAAGTGTTTGATAAACACATTTTTTGCAATTATCACTCAAATGTGGTAATGTATATATACAGTATATTGTGTTTATGTATGTACTGTATTCTATGTACAGTACAAGTCAAAGGTTTGGATACACCTACTATTTGTTTCCAAACTTTTGACTGGTACCATTTATATAATACAGTACTGTAGAGTAATGTACTGTAGTATAAATGTACTGTCCTATAATATACACAAAGAATATCTGCCGATATATTGTTATCTCCCTTTTTTACTCCCTAATATCTGTATGGGCACCCCCCCCAAAAAAAACCCCATATCGGTCGGGCTCTAGTATTTATTACAAATATATTAAATATTGGCCGATATATCGTTATCGCCGGGGTTTTTACTCCCTAATGTCTGTATGAGCATCCTCCCCCCAAAAAAAACATATCGGTCGGGCTCTAGTATTTATTACAAATATATTAAATATCGGCCGATATATCGTTATCGGCAGTTTTTTTTACTCCCTAATGTCTGTATGGGCAACCCCCCCAAAAAAAACCCCATATCGTCGGGCTCTACTATTTATTACAAATATATTAATTATTGGCCGATATATCGTTATTGCCAGTTTTTTTTAACTCCCTAATATCTGTATGAGCACCCCCCCAAAAAAACCATATTGGTCAGGCTCTAGTATTTATTACAAATATATTAAATATCGGCCGATATATCGTTATCGGCAGTTTTTTTTACTCCCTAATATCTATATGTGCACCCCTCCACAAAAAAACCCATATCGGTCGGGCTCTAGTATTTATTACAAATATATTAAATATTGGCCGATATATCGTTATCGCCAGGTTTTTTTACTCCCTAATATCTGTATGAGCATCCCCCAAAAAACCCATATCGGTCGGGCTCTAGTTAGTATTTATTACAAATATATTAAATATCGGCCGATATATCGTTATCGCTGTTTTTTTAAACTCCCTAATATCTGTATGGGCACCCCCCCCAAAAAAAAAAAACCATATCGTCGGGCTCTAGTATTTATTACAAATATATTAAATATCGGGCGATATATCGTTATCGCCGGGTTTTTTACTCCCTAATATCTGTATGGGCACCCCCCCCCAAAAAAAACCCATATCGGTCGGGCTCTAGTATTTATTACAAATATATTAAATATTGGCCGATATATCGTTATCGCCGGGGTTTTTACTCCATAATATCTGTATGAGCATCCCCCAAAAAACCCATATCGGTCGGGCTCTAGTTAGTATTTATTACAAATATATTAAATATCGTCCGATATATCGTTATCGCTGTTTTTTTAAACTCCCTAATATCTGTATGGGCACCCCCCCAAAAAAAAAACCATATCGTCGGGCTCTAGTATTTATTACAAATATATTAAATATCGGGCGATATATCGTTATCGCCGGGTTTTTTACTCCCTAATATCTGTATGGGCACCCCCCCCCAAAAAACCCATTTCGGTCAGGCTCTAATATTTATTACAAATATATTAAATATTGGCCGATATATCGTTATCGCCGTTTTTTTAACTCCCTAATATCTGTATGAGCATCCCCCCCAAAAAAAAACATATCGGTCGAGCTCTAGTATTTATTACAAATATATTAAATATCGGCCGATATATCGTTATTGCCAGTTGTTTTTTTACGCCCTAATATCAGTAGGAGCACCCCCCCCCAAAAAAAAAACCATTTCGGTCGGGCTCTAATATTTATTACAAAGATATTAAATATCAGCCGATATATCGTTATCGCCGGGGTTTTTTACTCCCTAATATCTATATGGGCACCCCCCCAAAAAACCCCATATTGGTCGGCCTCTAGTATTTATTACAAATATACTAAATATCGGCCGATATATTGTTATTGCCAGGTTTTGTTTTACTCCCTAATATCTGTATGAGCATCCCCCCCCCAAAAAACCCATTTCGGTCGGGCTCTAATATTTATTACAAATATATTAAATATTGGCCGATATATGGTTATCGCTGTTTTTTTACTCCCTCATATCTGTATGAGCACCCCCCCCCAAAAAAAAACCCATTTCGGTCAGGCTCTAATATTTATTACAAATATATTAAATATCGGCCAATATATCGTTATCGCTGGGGTTTTTTACTCACTAATATCTATATGGGCACCCCCCCCACTCTAGTATTTATTACAAATATATTTACAAATATATAAAACATCAGACACCCTCCTTCAGGGTCACCTGAAGGAGGGTGTCTGATGTTTCGAAAGACCCGAAACACCCAATGAGATCAAGAACATCACTGATGATGTGCCCTAGCTTAGCATCAAATGATGAATCATTATTAAAAAAAATCGGCCGATATATCGTTATCGCTAGGGTTTTTTACTCCCTAATATCTGTATCGGTGTGCACATGTCTCTGTTATGGATGTTTTACTAAAATAATAATGAAAGTTAAACAGGGACCTTGCATGGGTATTTAAACCACCAAATATCGGCATCTGAGATATCAGTAGGCCTATGGTTAAAAACTTTACATTAAAACTACATTTTTTCATAGTAAGCTTGACATTTGCACGGAATTGCTCAAGACACACAAAAGGGATACATAAGGATAAATTTTTTAATTGAGATTTATACATCATCTAAACGCTGAATAAATAAGCTTTGGACTGGATTGGCCGAGATACAACAAATCTGGAATCTGAGGTGCAAAAAATTATATATATTTATATATAATTTTTTTGTTGTTGAGTAAATCGTCCTTAAATTTGTCCAGATGAAGTCTTTAGCAGCACATATTACTAATGATAAAAACATTTTTTATAAATTTACATATTTACAAAGAAATTGACTAAATATCCATATGGCACATGCTCTTTACTTAATATCAATGATTTTTGGCATAAAGAAATCAATTATTTTGACCCATACAATGTATTGTAGGCTATTGCTACAAATACACCCATGCTACTTAAGACTTTTACTTAAGGTTTTGTGGTCCAGGGTCACATATTATGTACATGTTAATTATGTACTGTAGATGTTTACAGGTCAAACTGAGAGAGGAATAATGTTTCCCACAATGCAATGTGCCTAAACTGTCAGCAGCTAATGCATTCAGTGGTGCTAAACTTCTCAAATTTACGACAGACTGATAAAGACAAAATATTGTTAATTTAACATTACAATAACTTAGAGGATTGAACAGCACTCACTGAATTAAACAAGAAACATAGTGAGATCATGTGATATACTCTATACTTATTTTTAAATTAAAAGATACTATGCTCAATAAACATTTTTAAAAAGTATTTACAGATAAGTGCACCAGTATTTCTTTGTGCATGTAAACCTGCTATGAGATGATAAATGTTGAAACGATCTTCTGTACGAGATATTAATCCAGTGAGATCTTTCACATTGACAGTATCAGAGCGTTCCAGCTGGAGTCTTCTGGCACACTAAACATTGTAAAGCTTTATTTATTTCTTCCTCCATGTCAACCGTGTGGCTTTTCTTACTTCTGTCATCATGACATTTACCGCAAATACATTTTTTGCATGCTATTTCCTCTCTATTCAGTTTGAAATGACAACACAAACACAACAGCTCTGTTGTGTTGCAGCTCTTTAAATAAATCCTCACTAGTGACTATGTGGTTCAGAATGGACTTCACATTGGGATCACATCTTTGGCAACTCAGCAGGTTTTGAAACAATGTCTGAGTCAATTTTAGACTGTTTTGTATGCGTTTCTAACAACAGAGTTGTGAAGAGAAATGTGTTCTGGATGAAATCCATGAGAAACAGATGATTCTTCTTTGTTAAAACAATGAATGTGTAATATATGAGAAATTGAAGAGTCTCTTTAAGTGCCATTTCTTGCTGTATATTTGTAAAAGTATTACATGATTTTGTCGGCATTCAGGTATAGAAATGTTACCTGTGGTTCCTTTCTCAAGTCCTGGTCCATAAGCAGTCACGAGTCCAGCATCTCCACTTTGACCCGGTTCTCCTACACGGACGTGGTACGGACTGCCGGGGATGTGACTTCCATTGAACTTCACGTCAATGGTGTGAATGCCGTTCTCACGTGGGATAAAACGAATGGCATATTTGTCTGTAAAACGAGAGGACAAAAACAAATGCGTGAAATAAGCAATCGTGTCCGTCTATATATAAATGTCAAAATTAACAAACCTGACAAAACTAGCACTGTACTAACCCAAACATGACTCAAAAAATAAGTACGAGTGGTAACACTTTACCTGAAGGGGTGTTCATAAGACTGACATGTCACCTTCATAATCATGACGTCACAACTGTCATAAAAAATATTTTTCTTGACCTCAACTACATTAAGTGTCATTCGTTGAATTGTGTCATTTTTAATGCAAAAATGACATTGTTTGAGATGTCTTTGTTATGGCAACTTGACATTACCAAGACAACATAACCGACCACCTTTAACCAGTGATACAAATTGAATTTGTCATTAAAATGTTGTTAAATGTTAATACTCTGTCAAATAGTTTTATAACAAAATCATTAATATTCTTCATAATTTTCATAATGTTTTTTAGATGGTGTTAGAGAAAAAAAAATCAATTATCTAATAATAATAATAATAATAATAATAATAATAATAATAATAATAATAATAATAATAAGTAAAATAATAGTTAAAATTGATAAAATTATATTTTATTACATTTGGAAATCAATTCACCTTAAATTAAATGAAAAGTTAAAGTTAATTACATTAAATTAATTAAATGTTTTGTTTTTCTTCTACGTCAGAAATTTTCAGAACCCTCTGTGTGAAGAAGTTCTGCTAGTTGTCAGTTTTCTCTTTATTGTGCACATACATAAAGTTAAGTATAACCTTATGACGTGTCTGTTTCATTTTGTTGAAGTATTTAAAATTATTTGACATTAGTATTAGCACTTATTGATATTTTAATGACAAGTTCAATTTGTACCACTGTAGTTGAGGTCAAGAAAAATATTAAAGAGTTGTAAAAAATGTGCATAAAATCTCCTTCATGTCTTGATTATAAAGGTTTCATGTCAGTCTTATGCACACCCCTTTAAATAAAGTGTTATCGTAGTAGTTATTCTTCATACCAGCTATTGACATAGTCACTATACAATACAAATAGCTTTCATTTTATTTCGCTTGGACACACCATGAAATTTCAAACAACAGTGTATAAGGGAGGAATAATTGAATTATTTAAATTATTTGAAAATAATGCACACCCATAGTTGGTAATGCGGCACGATGCGAAGCGAAGTGTGCATTATTTTCAAATAGTTTTCAAATGAAGTCGATTATTTCATTTATACAAGACATTTGATCAGGTCAGGTGTGCATTTTCAAAAAGTAATGCATACCAGTGTAAAATTTTTAGCCAATCAGAATAAAGCATTCAACTGCCCCCTGGTATAACATTTATTACATGGCTCATTCGAAAGCTTGATTCTGATTGGCCAGTTGTGACATTTGGAGGTTTGCTATTCCCAGACAGATAACAACCGCTTAAAACGAATAACACACAGTAACCTGGATGCTGCAAATCATTTTGACAATAATAACACATTTTAATAACACATGACATTATATTTACAAATGATATCTTAAAACCGAAAATAAACGCATTTTCCCTCACGGAAGGTCAAGGTCATTCATTAAAAATTAGCTAATGAAATATTTTAAATGTTTCCTACCTTACTTATAAGGTAAATAGCCCTGTAAGAAGTGGGATAACGTACAGGCAGCCAGTTGTCATCATAATATATAAGCCCCTGCTGTGTGATACAAAGACCCTTGGCTTTGTGTCGGGCCCTGATCACATTGTGGGGGCTTATTTCTGCGATAACAAGCCTGTTGCCAATACGTTATCCCATAATATCGCTTATCTAGAACACATGACCTCCCACTAATCTTTTTTTTTGGGACATCTCACCTTGCTCTATTTCAGATACCACACATTCCTCAAGCGCTCCAGATGGACTGTGAACTTTAGCATCAACGTTGCCCTTCGCTCCATTCAGACGGACTGCAAATGAAGCCGGCTGGTTCGCCTTCAGACCGGACTCCTGGACCGGTGAACATTACACAGTTTAAAACATCTCTCACAACCAGTGCATTGTGGGTAGGGCAGCACATTCAACGGATACGATATACTCCGAACATACAGGCTGACAAACATTTCACTGAAATACTTTAATGTACCAAAATCTGGATGCCCAAGTCCAATTTATTTCACCCAAGTTGACGTCATTTGCCAGCATCGCATTTTCAATGACGCACAACACGTCTGGGAATGGGAATATCTGATCTATCCGCTTACATGCATGTATCAGATTAATATCCAAATTATTTCCACATATGAATGAGGTCCGAAACCGATCTGAGAATTTCGGAATCTATGCGCTTTTATCCTGCTTACATGTTCGTGGGTCAAATCCGATTTGTGCCACATGAGGGAAAAAATTGGAATTGAGTCACTTTAAACATAAAATGTAGATAAGTTCTGGCATTATGAAATGCTCAGGGTCTTACCTGAACTCACAGAAGATCAGCTAAAGCTAAGAGGAACATACTGTACAGTATAGACAATGAGAAAACTACAAGGTTTGCTACTCTACAGACAGGAAACTTAACAGTAGAGTAAAAGGGTCAGAATGAATGAAGTTTCTGGATGCTTCTAACATTTCGGCCTCTCTCTGCTTTAACTGATCCTACTGTGAGCTGTAAATTGGTTGATTCTGTTAAAAGTCTTTAAATGAAACACAAGACAAACATCAGACCCACACAATAATGACTCATGTCCAACAGCTATTCAAAAACCGAGTTTTATAAAATTGTATTTAGCTGCCTTCCAGTTTTTAATGTCCTCATGTTTTTTATCCACACTTTTAGTTTTCTTTTGTTTTTCTCAGAAGTTAGTGTGAACAAAAGTTTTTGTTGGAACTTGTGTGGTAACTTAATCTCTCAGCCGAGACTTAACTTGGATCACAGATACAGAAAAACGCCCAGAATGTGTTTTTCAAGAACAGCACATTTCCCATTACATTAACAATATTAGATGTATTGGAAGCTTTCTTAAACCTAGTGAGCCGTCTACCTAGACAGCATTGCAATTAGGGGTGCAACGGATCACAAAACTCACGGTTCGGATCACATTACGGATTTTGAGGCACGGATCGGATCATTTTTCGGATCGGCAAAAAAAAGAATGGGAAAATTCTAATAACAAATCAAGAAATTACAAACATTTATAAAAAAGAACAAGGTTGCACATTAAGTAAGGTCTAAAATCATTAGTTATAGAATCAAATGAATAATAACACTGCATTTATTGTATTAATTAAATGTAATTATTATTTTTTAAAGCCTCAGAAGTGATTTTCTCTTTGTCTTTGGTTGTTTGATTAACATTAATGACACAGACTTAAAGGCGCAAAAGAGGATGTTTCCGCCGACTGAGAATCCAAAGACCGTTACTGAGTTTTTTAAATAAGCGCATGCGCAAGAACAGCCTCCCTCCTTCACAGCTCATATCTAGGAAACGCCTTCCATAACTCGTGCACGAGTATTTGAACACGAGTGTTTGTTTACCACCGGCATATGCTGTGTCGCGTCAGTGGATTCATTATGTGAAAAGATTATGATAATAAACACATAAGACGTAAAGTTAGATCAGTCGACGCTACTCCCATTTCAACTAGCGTGTAGCAGCCTGGTCACTTACAACTACAGTACAAGAACAACGTCGATATACCTGAATAACAGTACAACAATAATTATTCCACAAAGAAAGAATAATCACTGTTACCTGTCGAAGAGAATTTTTGCGACCTGCGCGTCTGACACCTCTCTGTTCCTTCATTGCTCTCCAGTGTTGAAATGTTTCTCCAATAGGGAATGTTAATGTACGTCACCGCAGTGTTGCATTATGGGACGTGGGCGCCATGTTTAGAGGCACCGCCGACCGCTATGCCATTTAATTGTGGGCATGTTAAGCTAAAACTAGGTCAAATTGAAGAAGAACGGAAGAAATCGAGAAGTTGAAAGAAAAGGAGAAGGGACCCTATAGCGAGAAACTAAATGCTACTGCCAAAAAAACTTTATTTGGACAAATAAACAACATAGATCCATGATTTAGCAGCCTCAGACTGGATTAACGTTACGGATCCAGACGCACTACCTCCGCTTACATATCTGGCCAATTACCTTGTTTTTGCAGGACTTTATTTACACTTTGCAGGAGTTTAAGAACTATAAATCCCTTCAAGCTTATAGTAAGGTGACACTTCTTCTTTTGGAGTCTTATGGTTGGCAAACCAGCTATTTACTGACAATGTGTTAATACCTACGTATCTTAATGATTCTATTAAATAATTTCTCCGTTGTATTCTGTGCGATGAATCAACACGTTCATAAGATGGCACTTCTGTTTTGGCCAAGTTATTAAAACACACAAAATGCTAAATATTTAGCTAACGTTGTTATTTAAAGAGTCACAAGCAGTGGGTTTGAGCAGTTGCATTTAATAAAAAATATGTGTTACAATCGTCAAAATTGTCTAAATATTTATTTGTATAACTCATGTGTTTAGGGTAATCAGAAATGAATGAATGAATCAATCAATAACTTACAGTTTGACAGTGTTAGCATAAAAACAAGACAATTTAAGTGGTTCTGCTTTTATTAATCACAAATTACTGAATGACTGAAAATGCAGCGAACACACTCTCGCTGATGCAGGGATTTTTTTTTGAAAAGTAAACTTTTCTCCTGATTGCAGCAGGCAAACCACGCGATCCGGCGTCTTTTAGTCAGCTCCTGCACCGGCTTCCCTTGTTTTTTCCACGAATAAAAGCTGAAAAAACGTATTCCGTTGTTCAGTTTCCTCCCTGAACGATCGCGTGACCTGCTTGATCGAGCAGTACTGACCAAACATATCGAAGTTTATTAAAATCTCGACAGAAAATACAAAAACAACCTCCAACACATGAACTCAAATACAGCGGGATGGGACGCGTGCCTGCAAATATGGCAGTTTATCCATATTGCGACACCGCGTGACGTCAACTCCACATTCCCTATAACGACTCTGGTTAGATAACATTCTTCTGACAAATTTCTCCTCTTCTCAGCGACTTAAAAACTCTTTCTTTTGCGTCCTCCTTCGGGTTTCTTCTCTTCCATGGTGCAGATTCGAGGAGGAAAGCAGGAGCGAAAATGAAAACAAACCGAAACTTAAGACGGAGTTTCATGCGCTATGCGCATGCGTCACTCGTGTAACGTTACTGGAGCGCGCACGTCTCTCCCAAGAAACGTAATGGCAGTGATTGACAAGCCAGAGGGCCAATGACGATTGCGATGATTGCATCAACGATTGGCTGATGTTTATAAGGCCCTACCTTATGCACAGATGACATATATTAATTTTATTACTTTCAGTGCGCCTAATAAATAGTCTTTTATCATTTAGTAAAGACAGTTTCAGGTAACATTGCAAAAATGTATTAAACAAACATCCTCTTTTCCACCTTTAAGTAGGTCAATTGAGCTTACTGTATCTTTAAGTCCAAATATGCACAGACTGCAAATCTCTCCGTTTGTGCACTACCGAGTCCTCTTAAACAAGCGCACACACACAGACAGAGGGTGAATTACGGCACAGCATAAACAGTCTCCACATAAAAACATTACGTTGTTTTTCATTGCTCTATTAGCCAAATGTATTTTAATACACTACAGTATGAGAGAGAGAGTAGGGCAACTCTCTGAAGTTTAAACATCAAGAGTTCTGATCTTTGAAGGATGATACGCCTGACTCGATCTGGACCGGACGCATTCAAACGCATGTGCATTTGTGCATAAAGTAAACTGATCACTTTAGCGCCGTTTTGCAGTTAAACTGTTTAAAATCACTTGAATGTTAACATTATGCAAACCTTTGAAACACTTACAAATGATAAACTTTCCCTATTTAAGTCTGCGTATTAATCCGCGAATCACATGCGAGCCGAACCGTGGGTCGTGATCCGTACGGATCACGGATCAACTGCGATCCGTTACACCGCTAATTGCAATGCGTACTGTAGAACTTTTCTCGATGCATTCGGTTCCAATGGAGAAGACATCTAAAGGCTGATTTATACTTCTGTATACTCCACAGTTTTTAACTCTTTCCCCGCCAGTGTTTTTTAAAAGGTTGCCAGCCAGTGCTGGCATTTTTTATGATTTTCACAAAAGCTTTCAGAAATTTCAGAAAATGTTCTTCTTTAAATATATAAACATACAATATATAAAATGAAAAAACAGACCCTCTGCTTTCAAACAAAAATGTTTCATCCTACCTTTATTTGTTCTTTTTTATCACCTCTTAAATATGGGTACGTTTCTTCAAAAATAATTGGGTTTTTGTAAAAGACGTCTGATAGAAACCGGATGTGCCTCATGCTTCTTAAAAAGTGAAGCCGCTAGCTCTTTTATTGCCCCCTGGTGGCTGGCTGCAGTACAACTCATAAACCCCACACTTCCAATAAAATTTTTCTAAAGATGGTTTTGGTCCTTTAAGGTAGTCGTTATCACGCTGACTAGGGATGGGCATTCGATTAAATTTTTTTAGTCGATTGTCGGGAGAATTAACGATCGACTATCGATTAATCATTAATATTTTTATAATAAAAAATAATTATTTAACTTTTATAATTCAAAAATGTTGAATACAAAAATACAGCGTGTTTTCCTTGAATATGCGGTGCTCTAAAGCAGCAGAACCTGCAGCTGCTGGCCGCATTCTTAAACAGTATGGTGTCAAATATTGCACCCTGGTGGTAAAATGTTGAATTGCTGGCACACAGTGAAATCCATTTAATTGCTTCAAGACACACGCTACATTAGGCAACGCAACCTGCATTAGATAAAAAGTATTAGATTAATCAATAACAAATTAACCTCATCGACGAAATTCTTAACGATCAATTATCGATCGTCGATTAATCATGCCCATCCCTAACGCTGACATAGGTTCAATTTGTTCATTTTTGTGACTAGTGTCATTTTAGCTAGTAATTTCATGCTATAGAAACAGGGCGTGTCGTTATGATTGGCATGGTTGAATTGGGCTCGCGTGTGTTTGGGTCCACAGACGATTCCTTCTGCGCATGCCCTTGCTCCAAACTGACGTTTTTACGCAACATGGCAGCGACCATGGTTGAACATTTCTGGCTTCAATTCATTACAATGGATGGAAGCGAAGTTGCATCGTCCACTTTTTTACAGTCTATAGTTTGAACTGTTTGACCTGAGGTGTTGCTTCCAGGTTGTATAAGTTGGATAGGAGCGCCATCTGGTGGATAACGGAAATACGGACTGATGGAAAAACATTCATTGGCATGAAAGCGTTTTCTCTTAATTGACAAGTTAACTCGTCAATGAAAACACAGTTAACTCCTCAATGGCGGGAAAGAGTTAAATATACTTCTGCTTCGTTGTTCGCGTGAACGTGCAATTACCCATGTGGACCACTAGTAGGCAGTGTCCATGGGCATGTTACTGGTGTATTCCACAGTATTTAACAGAAGGGTTAAGATTAATACATTTTGTAGCTAAACTTTAAGGATACGTTTACACAGAAACTATCTGAAAATAAAAACGCAAAAGTGGCGTTGCGTTATCACTTTTTATTCTGCGTTTATATAAGCATTTTGAGGGGGAAATCTGTGTGGATATGGTGCACAAAAATGTGTGATATTCGATGTAGTATGCACTCCAGGCAGCTCGGTGGCAATGTGAAGCACTGACACACAGCACCACCAAGTCCACGCGCCTGCGTACAACCTTCTTCCTTGTTCTCCCAGGCCTCGCCCAAAACCGTCTGGTTTGCCTCATCAACAATTGGCACATCAACAATTTGATGGAGGTAATTAATGCACCTTCTCTGATCAGTAATACTAGCTGTGAATATTTCGTACAACTCCTGAAGACACTCTTGTTTATTTATCAGACCTGCTATGGCAACTTGAAGGTCTGACTTATGGAAATAATCCAACATGTTGTTTGTTATTTTCCTGACCTGGCGCATGTCTGTGATGTAACGCGTACGCGATGAGAATCCCCATGAGCAGACTTTTGCGTCATAAGATTTCCACTCTGGAGGGTGGTTTCACTTTTTTGCGTTTTAAGCCCCAAAAACGCTGTCGCAGTGTAAATGAAAGGCACATCCGATAAAATATTTGTACGTTTCACCCTCGAGCGTTCTTGTGTAAACAGGCCCTAAGACTCAAACACTCTGTTATGCCAAAATGAATTTGCTTTATACGCTGTATTGTGATAGCTGTGGACATGCATCCCATGTGGTGATGTCTTCTTGTGTCTCACCTGAAGACTGGTAACAGTGAGTCGACGGGCGTCATCCACATCAGCGCAGACGGGCACCAGGTACGGACTGTCAGGAATGTGCTTGTCATTGAACTTTATAGACACTTCGTAGTCACCTGCACATATGGAAGCAAGTTATTAGGCATCTGTTTTATTAAAAAGACGACTTATAGATACATGAGATGAAAACACATTGGCTGTCATTCACTAATAATTTGCATACATTGTATTTTTACGCACGAAACCTTGGCGCCTAAATCACAATGCATGAATTCGTTCTTAACCAAGTTCTAATATCTACCAAGGAGGATTAGGGCCAAGCTAAAATAAAAAATACATCTTGAGATTAAAGTCATTAAAATGCGAGAAATAACGACTTTATTCTCCTTAAATAACGACTTTATTCCCCTTAAATAACGACTTTATTCCCCTTAAATTATTCCCCTTAAATAACGACCTGTATTCCCCTTAAATAACGACTTTATGCCCCTTAAATAACGACTTTATGCCCCTTAAATAACGACTTTATGCCCCTTTAATAACGACTTTATGCCCCTTAAATAACGACTTTATGCCCCTTAAATAACGACTTTATGCCCCTTAAATAACGACTTTATTCCCCTTAAATAACGACTTTATTCCCCTTAAATAACGACTTTATTCTCCTTAAATAACGACTTTATTCTCCTTAAATAACGACTTTATTCTCCTTAAATAACGACTTTATTCTCCTTAAATAACGACTTTATTCTCCTTAAATAACGACTTTATTCTCCTTAAATAACGACTTTATTCCCCTTAAATAACGACCTGTATTCCCCCTTAAATAACGACTTTATGCCCCTTAAATAACGACTTTATGCCCCTTAAATAACGACTTTATGCCCCTTAAATAACGACTTTATGCCCCTTAAATAACGACTTTATGCCCCTTAAATAACGACTTTATTCCCCTTAAATAACGACTTTATTCCCCTTAAATAACGACTTTATTCCCCTTAAATAACGACTTTATTCCCCTTAAATAACGACTTTATTCTCCTTAAATAACGACTTTATTCTCCTTAAATAACGACTTTATTCTCCTTAAATAACGACTTTATTCTCCTTAAATAATGAATTTATTCTCAAAATTATATTTATTCTGACTTTTTTCTCGTTAAATAATGAATTTATTCTAGCAAAAAAGGAACTTCACCCATATTAATTATAGATGATGTTCTTCATTTTTTGCTTTTTTGCTTCAGGGGGATTTGTTGAAAGCATTTACATGCAGATTTCACGCATTAATTCAAAGGTATGCTTGCTTAGTAAATGAGACCCAACAATATAAGTAAATCATGCAGGTTAAGTGCAGATGTCTACCAGGTTCTTGCGCTACATAAGAGACGCCACACGATCCGTCCTTTCTGTCTTCGAATGAGATTTCAGCACGACTGGGACCCTCAACGGCGACAGACAGACCTCCAGCGCCCGCCTCCCGCGTCCAGATGTTAAACTCAGCTACACAAGTTAGGGAAAAACAACAAAGATGACTCTAATGTTCGATCAATCACATTTACATCAAATAAGAACGACAGCCCATACCTGGCACACCCGTCTCTGCTCTCTCCAGACCCGGACCGGCCGCTCGTACCTTATGGGCGCCTCCTTCGCCCAGCGGGCCTACGGTGAACTGGAACGGGCTTCCTGGCACGTGCTGCCCACGATACTTCACGCTCACCGTATGCACGCCCATCTCACGGGGCACGAAGCGAACCGAGTAGGTGTGGTTGCCCACAGCCTCGATCTCGGCAGCTTCTGTGCTCCCTGACGGGCTGGTGACCTGAGCCGTGACGTCGTGGATGTCAATTTCTGGGAAAAAAACGGAAAAGGAAGCTGTTGAAGGAAGATTTTAGGAGCAGAGGGAGTTGGTGATGATGGGAGAGCGACCGGGGAGGTGCAGGGCGAGGAAAGACCTCTCAGATGTTTTGATGTCTGCGGTTTCTCACAAACTCACATTACAGGGAAGGGTTTTGCAAGCACAGAGCGCAACATACCAAAGTGATGACATGTACGGAGTCTGGGATTTATTAAAGGAATATTCAGCCAAACATGAAATCCTGACTTCATTTATTCACCCTCATGCCGTTCCAAACCTGTAGGACTTTTCCTCTGTCAGTCATTCAATAGCTTTTGGATCAGCTCGTTTCAGTGCGGCTATTCGGCAAAACATCTTGAGTGTTCCTCAAAAGACAGAGAGACAGGATTTGGAACGACATGAGTCCGAGTTAATGATCACTTTAATTGACTTTGTGTAGAGCTCATGGGAAACAATTCATGATGTGTATTAAAAACAAAAATTCAGCTTTGATTCATGCAAACACACACGGGTATCAAAAGCAAGCGCGTTCTGCCAACCTCGTCGTCCACATGCTCAGTGCTTCAAACGCACCCTCCAGCCCTACACAGGGCCGCCTCAAGGGTGCCGTGCCAAACCCGGTGACCTTCACCCTGGTCACGGCAAAGCGCGTCGACCTCAAGGGACTTGGAGACGGAGAGGAAGTCTGACTTTTGACCCCGAGCCAAACGGAGTAACGCGAGCGATAGACGCCGCTTGAGAGGAGCTCGCGGGACATAGCCAGAAGAAACCAGGTCACTGAAGAGTCAGACGCACACAAAACGAGAAGACAGAAAACAGCGAAGAAAGATCAAAGACAAGCAATGCATCTCAGAAGAAAAACAGGAAAAGACGGTAAGAACAGAGGCACAATGTGGGCACACGTCAGATCTTTTATCACTTACGCATGTTTTTTCCACTGCGAGGGTGTGAGAATACAGTACAGTACTTTGAAAATGTATCTGGATGTGCACTTTAAGGTTTCGCGTGATCTTCACAGGGTCACTGGAGGTGTCCATTAATCGTTAACGTCATCCAGCACATGTGCAGTAACCCAGATATATAAACCGAGCTTCCAAAATAAACATTCAATGTCATCCGAATTTCTGATCGGATGACCTCACACATGACATCAGACTGGGGCCGATATGTGTGGCCTGTATTGAATCACACATCTATCCCTTCATTACACTACAGCCTCATTACCGGGGATAAATACTGACAATGAATCACATGTGGCTCGAATCCACATGATCTTAATCTGATGTTTGCCCTTTATGGTTAACTTAAGGCTGCGATCTGGCGCCATCTCTGTTCGAAACATAAAACTGCAGGTTGGATTACGTACTTATGTTGATATTTCCTTAAAAGATTAGTCAGTTTTCTTAAAAAAAAAATAATAATAATTTACTCTCCACCATGTCATCCAAAATGTTGATGTCCTTCCCCGTTCAGTCAAGTAGAAATTATGTTTTTTGAGGAAAACATTCCAGGATTTTTCTCATTTTAATGGACTTTAATGGACCCCAACACTTAACAGTTTTAATGCAGTTTAAAATTGCAGTTTCAAAGGACACAAAATGATTTCAAATGAGGCATAAGGGTCTTATCTAGCAAACCGATTGTATTTTTGGCAAGAAAAATTAAAAATATGCACTTTTAAACCACAAATTCTCGTCTTCCTCCGGCTGTTTGACAAGCCAGCACAACCTCAACCTCAGCGCGACCTAGTTTCGCATACGTCATCCGTGACCTCTTGAATGGAGGAAGATGAGAAGTTGTGGTTTAAAAGTGTATATTTTTAATTTTTCTTGCCAAAAATGACAATCGTTTCACTAGATAAGACCCTTATGCCTCGTTTGAAATCATTTAGAGTTCTTTGAAACGGCAATTTGAAACTGCATTAAAACTGTTAAGTGTTGGGGTCCATTAAAGTCCATTAAAATGAGAAAAATCCTGTAATGTTTTCCTTAAAAAACATAATTTCTTCTCGACTATACAAAGAAAGACAACAACATTTTGGATGACATGGTGGTGAGGAAATTATCTGGATTTTTTAAAGAAATTGGACTAATCCTTTAAAAAAATCAACTCAAGGTAAGGAGACAGTTTTGGACACTTTAAAATACTTTAATAATTTTTTAAACGAAAAAAAAGTTGCACTTATTTACACAAAACACTCTGATTAGATACATATTCACTTTAATGCGCTATATAACATGTTATTATAATAAAAATGTGTTTAATAGATTGGAAATGGATGAATAAAGCTAGTAAAATGTGTCATTGCCCAGCCAACGTCGTATAAATCTAGATAGTATATTTTTTACTGAACAAAGAAAATGCAGGAAGGGTGGGGAGCGGTCTTTATGCTTGTTAACATTGAACACATTGTGAATATGAACAGTGTGAAAAAACATCATACTATGCCAAGACCCATATTGCAAACTTTAGCATAAATTGATATTATATGAACTAGATGTTTTCTCTGGAGACAGCGCAGTGGTGCAAGACTTGTGTCAGCACCGTGCAGTATATACCGCAAACACACGGCCGACCGCTGACACAAAGCTGCAGCAACAGCTGCGCTCGACACAACGGCTCTACAGGGAAATCAAAGCAGAGAGATGGCAAAATCATTTCAGTGTCCTGCGTATGAGCGCCATGTGTTTTTACTCGTGTAGAAGAGCTTCAGATTCTCCAAGCTTTCGACTCGGACATGTTCTTGGCTCCGTTTGTTACCTCAGATTGAGGTCTAATTCTACAGTAAATTACACAAGACAATAAACCAAAACTTGACATGAAATTGTAAATAATTTATGCTTAATGTCAAATTAAAAGTTTCAGTCTTAGATACAAAGATCTACAGTTTTGCTGGTTAGTCAGCAGGAAGCATTTGTGAAGGTAATGGGAATATCATTAAATGTCACGTTCATC
Organism: Misgurnus anguillicaudatus; assembly: GCF_027580225.2. Taxonomy (NCBI): domain Eukaryota; kingdom Metazoa; phylum Chordata; class Actinopteri; order Cypriniformes; family Cobitidae; genus Misgurnus; species Misgurnus anguillicaudatus. The sequence goes on along the minus strand of NC_073350.2, from coordinate 31,513,687 downwards.
TCAATGTACAGTCTTAAACGATCTGTATGGCTAAATTTTATGCAATATTGTAGTGTAGTCTACATCATCTGAAAGCTTATGTTAGGATTTTGTTCGTAAGGATATGACAATATTTGGCCGAGATGCGACGGTTTAAAAATTTGAAATCTGAGGGTGCAAATCAAAATATTGAGAAAATCGTCTTTAAAGTCTTAGCAACACATATTACTAATGGTAAATAATTTATGCTTAATGTCCAATTAAAAGTTTCAGTCTTGGATACAAAGATGTACAGTTTTGCTGGTTAGTCAGCAGAAAGCATTTGTGAAGGTAATGGGAATATCATCACAATCATCGATTTACTATCGTAGAAATCATTTAACAATTTTAAAAATGCTTCGTTTTCTTACACTACATTAAAAAATAGCTAACTAGCCATACAGACATTTTAGAAAGTCACCATGAAAGAAAACATTGACAATTCTTATTTTTTATGAAATATTAGTGTTTGATAAATGTGACCCTGGACTACAAAACCTCTTTTTTTTTTTTGAGATTTATACATCATCTGAAAGCTGATGTTAGGATTGGTTTGTTAGGATAGGACAATATTTGGCCGAGAAAAACTGGAATATCAAAATATTAAGAAAATCGTCTTTAAAGTTGTTCAAATAAAGTCCTTAGCAAACACACATTACTAATGATAAATACATTTTTTAAATATTATCACTGCAAAAAATGACTTCCAAGTAAAAAATTCTTAGCATTTTTGTCTTGATTTCAGTAAAAATATCTAAAAATTTTTGAATGAGGATGCTTTTTCTTGATGAGCAAAACAACCCAACAAATAAGTCTAGTTTTTAGACCACAAACATCAAATTTAAGTGATTTTGTGCATAAAACAAGCAAAAAAATCTTATAACATTTTTTTCAAATACTAAATACAAGAAATATTTGCTTACCCAATTGGCAGATTTTTTTGCTTGCTTTATGCACAAAATCACTTAAATTTGATGTTTTTGGTCTAAAAACTAAACTTATTTTCTTGGGTCGTTTTGCTCATCAAGAAAAAGCATCTTAATTTAAGAATCTTTAAATATTTTACTGAAAACAAGACAAAAATTCTAAAAAAAAATGATTTTCTTGAAAATCACAAAATCACTTTTATTTTCTTGAAAATAATTTTTTGCAGTGTAAAAGTAGGAAAAATTACAAAGTATCTTCATGGAACATGATCTTTACTTCATATCCTAGTGATTTTTGGCATAAAAAAGATACTTTTGACTCATACAATGTATTGTTGACTATTGCTACAAACATACCTGCGCAACTAATGACTGGTTTTGTGGTCCATGGTCACAAATGATTTATTTGTGCACTTTTTTTATTAAATGTGCTGTATAATCTTTAATCAATAATGTTATGCTGTCACAAGTTACGGTGCGAGGGCAGGGCTATTGGGGACTCGCTGCAGTTCATCATCAGATCGTCCTCGCGTTAACTTCTTACGATCCAATCAGTTCCTGATAGACAAAATCAGGTCCCGCCCTACATTTTTCCTAATTTCAGAAGCCATTTCACTTCGATATATGTGTCATTATATAAAAATATACAGAATCGCAACTTTCTTTTTTATGCCGACTTTGTTAACAAGATGTTGACAAAGCCTATGTGAAAATTGGCAGATCAAGTAAAGTGATGAGAAGACCATAAAATATAGATTTAGATCACGTGAGACTTAAAAGCCCACCTGTGTGAATCATTTAACATCCCTGAAGAATGAGATCATAAGTAAACATTACTGATTTAATCAGACCTGTATGATACTATCTCATATTATTCTGAACATACACACTTTTATTTCTGTCTGTATGCTAAACTATCACAGAAAACATTAAATAACGGTGTGTTAGAAGTCGAGCAGGAGTCTGTTTAGTCATCATGTCACCTGCACTACTGATTAACACAAAGAGATACAGGAGGCAGAAAAAGTGAGAGAGAGGCCGAGAGATGTTACGAGAGTTAACTTACCTGGTATCTTTAGGTTGAGATCACACACACTTCCAACACTACTGACAGAAGCTGCCTTCTGTCGACGGGTGATGCTCTCACGGATTCGACCTTCACCGGTGACTTTCACATTAAATGGACTTCCTGGTAACACAAAGAATCTTCTGTTACATAAACCTTGAAAACTGCCCTTAAATCACATGTAAATGTCACTACATTGCATACACTGTACACAAGTGACATTAAAGACAGACAGCTTGAAACAGGGTTATTATCATTAACTAAACGTTTGAAAACATGTCTGTTAATTGAAATCAAATAAAATCTATATTGCAATAATTGACTTTCTTACTTAGTATTTTTTGTCTTGTTTTCAGTACAAATATCTAAAAATATCTAAAAGATGTATTTTCTTGATGAGCAAAATGACCTAAAAAAAAAGTTTTTAGACAAAAACAAATTATTTAAGTGAATCTGTGCTTAAAACAAGAAAAAAGAAAGTTGTCCTTGAAATTTTCTTGAATTAAAATTTTTCTAACCCCATTGGCAGATGTTTTTGCTTGTTTTAAGCACAAATGAAGAGTTTCGTTGCAAAATGAGATTTTAACATTCTCCGAGACTCAATTTTTTACATTTTTGTCAAAACATGCTTATTATTATGTTCTCATGTTATTATTTTGTTTTATGATGCTACTTGGGTGTATTCTTTAAGTTATGAAGATTTAAATCAAAACAAACCAACTGCAGTTGAATTGATATTAATTGGAATGAACAACCAAAAAATGAGATTTCTGAAAAATAAAAAAAAACTCTTCAAATTCACTTAAATTATATATATTTTTGTCTAAAAACTACACTTATTTTCTTAGGAAATTTTGCTCATCAAGAAAATTAATCTTAAAGGTGCAGTGTGTAAGTTTTAGTGGTGAGGTTTCAAATTGCAACCAACGTCTCATCCCTCACTTTTGAAACGCATAGAGAAGCTACGGTACAGAACAAACACATCATTATCAAAGACAACTTAGTAAACAAAGTTTGTCCATTAAGGGCTTCTGTAGAAACATGCCGGCACAAAATTGTGACTTCCATGTAAGGGGACCCTCTGTGTATATAGATAAAAACGGCTCATTTTAAGGTAATAAAAACAAAATGGTACATTATGAAAGGTCTTTTACACCACTGATAATATAGTTATCTATATATGTAGATTATATTCCATTTCTGTCAAGGGATTTTTCTAAAAGTTACGTACTGCTCCTTTAATTTATTTATTTTTATATGTACTGAAAACAAGGCAAAAATTCTAAGTAAGGAAAATCATTTTTTGCAGTGTAGGCCTAAATAGTTATTTAGTTAATTTAAACCAAATGATCATTAGAAATGTTGCCTTAGCAAAAAACTCAAATAAGTTTAGGTTAACTGAAACAAAAAAACTGAAACTTGTACACCAAAGCTTTTAAACACGGCTGAAACGCCAGGTGGATGTCAACTGTGGGCTGACAGCTAAGCGCTTTGGTTGCTATGATGCTTCTGTTTATCAGTCGTTGTACCACGCACCGATTGGTTGTTGTGATATTTGTCCCGCCCATCCTCTACCGTGACTGGACGCCTGAGTGAAAAGTGACATTGACGAGCTGAGCGCAGAAAAAAATGCAGCGCGCTAACTTAAATAGCAATTTTAGTGTGGAAAAATATGAATAAAAACTGATAAAATTACAAAAAAAATCAAAAATTTTACTAAAACTAACAGAAATGTAAAAGCAATTTTAAATATGAATAACTAAAAAAAAGGTTTAAAATAAGCTTGGTCTTCATTTTGAACACTGTATCTATTGTCTTTGTCAAACATTAATGAAACATACCCATAATGTGATGATCTACACCTGTGTTAACGCTTTTAAAACATCTGTGGAAACTTGACATCATACATCCACTAAAAAGGGTCCAGCATCATTTGTTGCGGTGGACACTTGTTTAATATGCTGTAACCTTGATGAAATAATGCTGTTTAAGGCCAAAAACTGGAGCTCAGTGTTTTAGTGCTTCACCCAAAGTTGTTACCTGGTACATGTTCCTCTGCAAATCTGATGGACACAATGTAAGTTCCAGGTTCAGTAGGACAATATGAGACTCCACAGGTCCCATCATCCATATCTTCAGTCTGAATGTCCACCTTACTGGGACCCTCAATGGACAACGCCAAACCACCATAACCTACAAACAAAGTTATGACATTCAGAATTACACTAGACAACATGTACACATAAATACGAAAACAAGATGCATGAGAAAACACAAGCCTAAACCTCAATATGTGCTTTAAAGGGGACATTACACAAGACATTTTAAGATGTTAAATAAATCTTTGGTGTCCCAAGAGTACGTATGTGAAGGTGTAGCTCAAAATACCATATAGATCATTTAGTATAACATGTTAAAATTGATACTTTGTAGGTGTGAGCAAAAATTTGCATTTTGGGTGTGTCCTTTAAAATGCAAATGAGCTGATTTCTGCACTAAATGGCAGTGTCGTGATTGAATAGTGCAAATTAAGGGGTGGTATTATCCCCTTCTGACATCACAAGGAGAGCCAAATTTCAATGATCTATTTTTTTTTTCACATGCTTGCAGAGAAATTAAGTTACTGGGTTGATCTTTTTCACATTTTCTAGGTTGATAGAAGCACTGGATCCAAATATAGCACTTAAACATAGAAAAAGTCCCTTTATTCATACAGTACAATTAGTCATGAAATAATCTTCTGTGGCACCAATTAAGTCTATTTTCATTCTCATTTGCACCCATGAGCCTCTTTTCAGTTAAGTCAATTTGAGAGCTAGAAAAAACATCATTAAGATCCAGACGTTTTGGCAGGAAAGGTTCATGTAGCACTTACGTACTTCATAATGATGGAATATAGGCCTCTGGAGATGGTTTGAAAAAGGTCAATTTAACAGCGTTATTGTGAATATTTTTGTCAAGAAGAAATAGAAACCAGAAACACATTCTGATAAAACCCTTTAAAACAAAAGCAGACAGCTGCATTGCTCACAAGGAATGCTGGAAACTACCTGATGTCATCTTTAAACCCGCTTTCATTTCTGGGAAACATAGTTGGGTTTTGTTAATGCTAGCAAGAAGAAAAGTTTGGTTTTCTTCAAGTTTCTAGGATTAAGGCTACAGAAATTCATGGCATCCGAATGGTGCGTTCACACCAGACGCGGAAGAGGTGGCAAGTGTGAGTGATTTACATTTTAAGTCAATGCAAAGACGCGAATAGGCATCCTGCGGCGTGAATTGAGCGTTGACGCATGAGCCACACAAGTTAAAAAATCTGAACTTTTCGCGCCGCGTTAACCAATCAGGAGCTTGCTCTAGCAGTGATGTGATTACAGGAGCCAGCGGAGGCAGAAAAACAAAACAACAGCAATCATCATCGCTATAAGAGACATCTTCGTACTTTTACAGGAATTAAAAGGATCTTGTTTGCAAGAAAGTGAGTGAGGAGGTCGAACAATCTGGTAAGTTTACTTAATTTGAGCTATATAAGCCCCTCCCATGACGCGAATTTACTTATGAATGTCTCGAATGACTAGAATTTTACGGGCGAATGAAGCTAGTAAACTCAAAATGTTCAAGAGTCCAATTACGCGCGAATAGTTTTTGCCGCCTTTTCCGCGTCTGGTGTGAATGCACAGTTAAAACGACATTTCTTATTTTGTAGTTTTAAAGTAGTTCAAACTTGTCTACATTAGTGCATTTTGTCACTACGTTGTCTCACACGACAATGACGACGACATGTTTGTCATATGGCGGGAACCGTAGCTTCTCTATGCGTTTCGAAAGGGAGGGGTGAGCTCTGGACTGAGCCATTGGTTGCAATTCACAATCTCACTGCTAGATACCGCAAAAAACTACACAGTGGCCCTTTAACTCTTTCGCCGCCACTGACAAGATATCTCGTCAATTATGAGAAAACACTTCCCCGCCAATGACGATATTTTCCGTCTTTCCGCAATACCGCTATTATCCACAAGGTGGCGTACTTCCGCAACTTATACAACCCGGAAGTAGCGCCTCACGTGAAAGAGAAAGAACTCCTGTGTATGTTTTAAAGATCGATCTGCATCTGATTTCTATCAAAAGTCCTTCACAAAAATTGAATTATTTCAGATTTTTGCTCAAAATTGAGTGTTTTTGAAGAAACCTACCCATATTTGAGAGGTGATTACAAGAGAAATAATGAAGGTAGGATGAAACGGTTTGTTTTGTTTTGTTCTTTCATCTGATATATTGTTTGTTTATATATTTAAAGAAGAACATTTTCTGGAAGGCATTAAACTTTTGTGAAAATCATGAAAAATGCTGGCGCTGGCTGGCAACTTTTTTTTTAAACGCTGGCGGGGAAAGAGTTAAATACAAAAATGAAAGCTAAAAAAAGCTCAGTACACAATATAAAGACTTTGGTTTCTCTTCTAAATGGAAGCCTATGAATATATAAAATACATTTAAATCCAAGTGTTGAGTCAACATCAATATCAATGCATGTCTTCGCAAACACCAATGATTTAAATACTGAAAATGTTCCTCACCAGCTTCTCGTGTGTCCACAACAAAGTCTGACATCTCAAAAGTGCTTCCCTCTACCAGACCCTGACCGGAGACTTTCACTCTGCTGGCGTCTCCGATCTCCGACTGGACCACCATAATAGTGATGGGGCTGTTTGCCACATGATGACCGTTCTTCTTGATGCTCACCAGGTGCTCTCCAACCTCTCTCGGGATGAAGGAGATCCCTAAACCGCAGATGAACCCGTGTCATCAGAGTTCACAGACATGCATTGAGAATCTAGGATGCACGCTTACCGATGTGGTTGTTGGGTTGCCTCTTCAGCAAACAGGGTTCATCGCGGCCTGAAGGAGCTTTGATGCTCGAGGTGAGAAGACTGAGGTCGGTCTCATTGATGTCTAGGGAGAAATCTGCAGCTGAGCCGAGTTTCACCTGAGACTTTCTCTTGTTATCTTCTGCACAGAAAAAAAAACACATCGAGTTGTTGACCATAGAGACTTAAAAAAAGTAGTGACGCAAATGCTTCAGTGCCTCACCAGTGATCCGGGCAGTAAAAGGACTTCCTGCGATGTGTTTGTCATTGTATCGGACGAGTATGTTGTAGTCTCCAGGCAGTGTGGGCAGGTACGTGACTGTACAGGTACCGTCTTTATTGTCAACACAATTGATCTCCGCCTTGGATGGACCTTCGATGGCCAGATCGAGACCACCTGACAATGCAAAAAACAAAGTCAGTGTCACTTTGTTGTTGACGTATCACCCAAAGCGATGTGTAAGTGTGTAATGTGTGTTTGTATGGTACATACCCTCAGACGCATCTTCGGTAAGGATGGTGAACATTGCAGTTTTGTGGGCGGTCCCGTAGACCAGACCCGGTCCGTATGCGCTAACATTGGGGCTATTTGAATGGTTGACATAGAATTGCAGAGGACTCTCTGATAGAAACAAACACATAAATGATAGATTTTATAAGATTAACAATAGGAAACAATAACAATTGTATTACGAGGAAGAAGAGGTTAGTAATTTTCCATCTTCCCTTGAGTTAAACATTTGATTCTTACCATTTTGGAATCCATTCAGCTGATCTCCGGGTCTGGTGCTACCACTTTTAGCATAGCTTAGCACAATCCATTGAATCGGATTAGTCCATTAGCATTGCATTAAAAAATAACCAAAGAGTTTTGATATTTTTCCTATTTAAAATTTGTCTCTTCTGTAGTTACATCGTGTATAAGACTGACAGAAAATTAAAAGTTGTGATTTTCTAGGCAGATATGGCTAGGAACTATAATCTCATTCTGGTGTAATAATCAAGGACTTTGCTGCTGTAACATGGCTGCAGCAGGCGTAGTGATATTACGCAGCAGCCGAAAATAGTCCCCTTGGTAACTTTCAATAGCTGGGGACTATTTTCGGGCACTACGTAATATCACTACGCCTGCTGCAGCCATGTGACAGCAGCAAAGTCCTTGATTATTACGCCAGAATAAGAGTATAATTACTAGACATTTTGGCCTAGAAAATCGCAACTTTTAACTCTAAAATTTCCTTCGGTCTTGGTGCACGGTGTAACTACAGAGGAGTCGAGTTTTGAGTAGGAAAAATATCGAAACTCTTTGGTTGTTTTTTGGCGCGATGCTGGTGGTCTAGTCAGATTCAGTGGATTATGCTAAGCTATGCCAAAAGTGGCAGCGCCAGGCCCGGAGATCAGCCGAATGGACTCCAAAACGCAAAAATCAAATGTTTAACTCCAGGGGAGCTGGAAAATGAGCATATTTTTAAAAAAAGGTTAACTTTAAAATAAAAGCTGCCTGGTCAATGAGATCTCTTTGTACAGTAATGTTTAAAATGTTATGAAGCAGTTACTCCTAACTGTAATGGATCAGATCAGGTAACACAAGTTCATTGTTCATTCTGGTGATGACAGGACATCCTGTCGCTCTTAACATAATGATTCGCTTATGTAACTTCTCCTTTGTGCTGTTTTTGGAGTATAAAAGAAACCAAATGAGGCTTGACTATCACATTCATGCTATATTGACTGAGCTTACGATGATTCTAGACTGTGGCAATAAAACCAGAAACTCCAGCCAGAGAAACAAGCAGCAACACGAGAATCTGAACTCAACACAGATTCCTCACGGCTGATGTCACCCTGAGATCTCTCAACACAATAAATAAATCAGTCCTGATGTTTAATCCGCCCTCAGTAGACATCAATTTATTCAAAACCTTTCAAAAGTCTGCTGTAGCTCAACTGGTACGGCATTGCATTAGCAACACAAAAGACATGGATTTGATTCTCAGGAACCGGACACATAACATGTATACTATAAATGCACTTTGGTTAAAGGGATAGTTCACCAAAAAAATGAAAATTCTGTCATTATTTACTGACCCTCATGTTGTTACAAACCTGTATAAATTTCTTTGTTTTGATGAACACAAAGGAAGATATTTTGAGGAATACTTACATAGTGTTTACTTGCACAGTAGTAAAAAAGAATACTATGGAAGTAAATGGGGTCCACAAACGGTTTGGTTACACACATTTTTCAAAATATCTTCCTTTTGTGGACTCTTAGAGACAAAAGTTGCACTTAATCTTAATCTTTTCCTGGACATTTTGTTTTTATAGTTTGTCAGATATTATTATGTATCATCATAGGATTAGCAAGCAATACAATGATTATCGGATGCATCGTGTGACGCAAGCTTATGCATAAACAGCATGAATACACTGCAAAAAATGATTTTCAAGAAAAAGTTTTCTTAGTATTTTTGTCTTGTTTTCAATAAAAATATCTAAAAATTCTTAAATGAAGATGCTTTTTCTTGATGAGCAAAACGACCCAAAAAAATAAGTCTAGTTTTTAGACAAAAAATATCAAATTTAAGTGATTTTGTGCATAAAACAAGCAACAAAATCTTGAACATTTTTCTTAAACACTAAATTCAAGAAATATTCAAGAAAAATTTGCTTAGCCCATTGTCAGATTTTTTTGCTTGTTTTATGCACAAAATCACTTAAATTTGATATTTTAGTCTAAAAATAGACTTATTTTCATGGGTCATTTTGCTCATCAAGAAAAAGCATCTTAATTTAATTTTTTTAGATATTTTTACTGAAAACAAGACAAAAATACTATTTTTTTTATTTTTTTTTTTGCAGTGTACTGTGCTAAATTTGTTAACTTATCACTGTCCATTTGTGTTCTACCAAAAAGGTCAGATGGGTTTGAAAATTACAAGATTTTTATATGAACTTTTCCATTCCAAAGCTTCAAGCAGGTTAGTGTGTTTGTTAAAGGCGATTCCTGATTCTTACCTGGAATGTGTGCCCCGTTGTATTTTATGTGCATTTCATGGAGTCCCGCCTCTGTGGGTGCGTACTTCACAGTCACTGTCCCGTCTTTGTTATCAACAATCTCAGGCTGAGCCGTTTTACCTGACGGCATGTGAACCTCACCTGCAGAAACACATGAAGGGTCATCATCATCATCATCATCATCATCATCATCATCATCATCATCATCATCATCATATTACAGGTCAATGAGTTATAGGTAATAAGTTATGAGTAAACCCCAAATAAACATGTTCAGGTCACATTTTACCCTAAAATTAAAAATCGCTTAACTGCAAGTGTGTGAGTGTGTGGTTTTATAACTTTACACCCTTCAAAGTACATTTCATAGTCAATAAATAGATGTCTTAAAGGGGTCATAGCGTAAAAATCTGACTATCTGCTATAATTTGGTTCCCAGTGTTATCAACCTAGAAAATGTGAAAAAGATCAACCCAGTAACGTAATTTGGGTAAGCCATATTTTTGCAAGCATTGCAATCAGTGTTTGCATTTCATCAGCTCATTCGCATTTTAAAGGACATCAAAAACGGCACATTTTTCTATGACCTACAAAATGGGAATTTTAACATGCTTTAATAAATTATCTGTGGAGTATTTTAAGCTAAAACTTCACATAAGCACTCAGGAGACACAAAATACTTATTTTACATCTTTAAATATGACCCCTTTAATTCAGGCTAATTTGTTTTCTGGAAAATGCCTGGTCTCACCTGTGATTTCACCCTTTCTTAACGTGAAGGGTATCACCATATCGAAAGGTCTGTACCCCGTTCCATTCACACTGTTTACTGGCATATATGAACCATCTGTAACCTACAACAAGACAAGACATTTGAATAAATGACGGTACAATAACAGCTTTCTGTCAAATACATTCACTTGAATGAGTAAATCTGTGCGATCCATTGTGAAAGCCACAGATCTGTGGGGAGGAAGAGACATTAAAAGCTCAATGAATCAGCCCCAGCAGAAACAAATGGGTGTTAAACATGAAGAACAGAAGGGGGTGAGACAGGACGACTGTGAGAGGTCCACCAGCACACCTGATGAAGCAGAAGATCTCAGACTTTCTGGAAATAAAAACAAATGAGGTAGAAAATACCCAGAACCACAGGAAGACAGCGAGAAGAAAGATGATGTTGCTGGTGACCAGTGGTCGATCGATGGGATTCTGGCCAATGGTGATATTTAGTTCAACTGGCCAATAAAAGATCAATAAAACACAAATGAAATGACAGTAAAAGGGAAGACGAAAAAGAAAATTGGTGAAACTAAAACTTTTATTGTGCAGATTATTTATGAATATAAATATTTTTCCAAGTACTTAAAACGGTATGAGGCATATGTGAACCTCAACCACAAAACCAGTCATAAGGGTCTTTTTATTATTGAGATTTATACATCTTATTTATTAAGCTTTTAAAAGCTTCCCATTGACTTATGGTTTGTTAGGATAGGGCAGTATTTGGTTGATACACAAGTATTTGAAAATCTGGAATTTGAGGGTGCAAAAAAAATCTAAATATTGAGATAATCGCCTCTAAAGTTGTCCAAAAGAAGTCCATAGCAACTGCATCCACAAAATAAAGTTTTGATATATTAACGATAGAAAATGTACAAAATATCTTTACTTTTGGCATAAAAAATTTATCATTTTGACGCATACAATGTATCGTTGGCTATTGCTATAAATGAAGAGTTTGGTTTCGAAACGCAAAAAATCCACTTTGACTAATTTTGGTAAAAATGTGTTTTCTATACCAAGAAAGTGACAAGATGAAAACCACTATTTTCTGTTACAAACTTTCACATCTTTAGGTTATAAAAACATAAAAAAATTAAAATCCATAATTTATAAAAAAAAATACTTTTATTCCGCAAAATGCAATAAATCCATGACAAGTTTTTTATTTCAAAATGCTATAAATCTATTGAATCAATATATAAATGTGGCGAGTGCCACTCACGTAAATTATTCGATTTTGATGGCTTACGTCACAGAAATCACCACAGGTTTATCAATGGCATCAAAAGTATTATTTTGTTTTTGTTTGTTTGTTGATCATGAAGTACAAAGTAGATGAGGAAAACTAGGATTTTGTGTGTATTCAAAGCGGCAACATTACAATGCGTGGAATGGTGCGCTGTGATTGGTTAAGCGGAATTTATTGCATTCTGCAGAGAAGGAGAACGGGCGTTTGTCGTGTTTTGGAAAAAAGGGATAAAAGATGACGGAATAACATGGCGGATATCGGATTTTATATACAAAATAAACAAAATCCAAAAATCATCTGATAAATCTTTTCAATTCAAATTCCTATTCAAAAAGTACTGTGAGGTGTCAGATCCGCAGTACATTTTTTAAACCCTCGACCACAATACCATACTTAAGGAGCATAGTTTATAGAAATAGCTAACATATATATCGGCAACTGTAATATATCGATCTATCATTATTGCTGACTAGAAAATAAATCTCATTGACAGACCTGAATGATGATTTAACCGTTAATACATAATCTGCCCTCAAAGCAGTAAGCCATATTTTTAACATTCAAAATAATTTAGTTTGTCATCGTCATGGCATCACTAGTTAGTTTTGTAATAATCAGGAGTTCAATACAAAAACCAAAATCATTACCTGTAATACTTAAAATGTGATGTGGAAAAGTGAAGAAGCAGCAGAAATAAAAGTGTTTACCAAGTGTGTTTATCCAATGAATGTGTCACATCACGCTAAACATTAATATTAGGGCTGCAACAACTAATCGATAAAATCTACAATAATTGATTATGAAAATAATCAACAAATTTTATTATCGCTTCGTTGGTCTGTAACGTCACATGCTCCCGCAAAACTGTCGTATTGGACAGCAAATCTGCGTCTGTTTCATACATACAAACTAGCTTATTTATGGCTTAAAATATCAAAACATTTAATTAAAATTAAAAGTTAAAACTCATTTAGGTTTTATTTAGCTATAATAAGTGAAAAATCTAAGTGAATAGAGGTTTAGGTTTTTATCCGATTAGTCGATTAATCGAGAAAAATAATCATCCGATTAATCGATTATGAATATAGTTACAGCACTAGATAATTTATACATGTAAATCATGTTGTTATGTGCAATAAAATGTTTTGGTTTCAGTCTTTGCAGACTACAGGCTTTGAGGGCCGTGTGGCCGTCAAATTCTCCAGTTTCTCATGCTGTGGGTAAAACTGGAAGAGTGGAAAAGGAGTAAGAAAGTTAAAGAAAAAAAAATGAGAAAAGTTACAAGCCTGATGTTGTTATAAGTAACTGTATAGCATGCATATTTTCAACATTTAATGAGAAAAACAGGCTTGTAATGAAACTACTGTACACAAGACCACTACTGTAACCCTGCAGTATCGTATGATATAATAGTTCTGCGATGACTGACGCTAATGTCACAGTAATTAGCAATTTAAAACCTGTGTCCGCTCCAAATAAAAGCGTGACACTCTGGCTAAGAGCCGCTGTCTGCTTCTGTCATTATGAAATGAACTAGTGGGAAAACCAGAATGTGTACAAGTGTCCAAGACTAATTTAGCACAAAATACAAGACTCAATTCATGAACATAAAGAGGGGAGTCGACACAAATGAATGAGAAGAGAAAGGGGAGACCGAGTGGCGTGTGGAGACAGGAAGCTGGTGTTCAGTGCAAAAGCTAAAAGAGAAAAGTGACAGCAGTGAAGTGATGGGACGTCCCGGCAGGCACAGGCTGTGAGAATAAAGGACGAGATGTGTAATTTTGTACCCAGGGCTGGAAGCCGACGCCTGGTGCTGCGTTTTGCTGTTGGACTGACTGCTGTTGCATCATGGGAACTTCATCAGTTGCCTGGGAAACAATACGTGTAAAAGTTGAGATGAAGATGATTCAGGTCTAAAACAAACTCAAGTACACAAACGTTTGGCTGATGCATCGCAAGCACTCACTTGAGTTGTACACAATTAACATGTACTCTTTAAAGATAAAGCTAGAAGTATAGTCCTGTTTTTACAAATACGCAAGGGTTTGCATACAGCGTACTTAAATTTCGTCATTTGTCGCAATGAGCATGTGTCGAACGTTTGCGTAGACATAGGAGTCAAATAAACTATGCTTTGAAGGGCTGTGTGTTCAGTGTGCGCGTACAGTCCCGTACACGTAAAAAACTAAACTATACTCCGAGCTTAACAGAGTTACATTACAATTAGGGATGCACCCATACAAAATTTCTGTGTCGATACAAATGACTTCGAATAACATACACTGCTTTTTACTCGTTTCAATTAAATCAAATAATATGTTTTCAAATAATCGGTCAATGTCCGATAGTGTCAATACAGATTACTTCTAATTACATTTGCAGATACTGATAGATACCGAAAGTTTAGCTTTTTACTTATTTCAATCAAACAATCGGTCAACAGCCGATAGTGGGAAATGTGCGTTATTCATCCGATATCGAATAAAAACCGATATATCTGTGCATCCCTACTTATAATGTTTGATGTGCTGGATGTATTGTTGTTCAAACCTGCTTATAATGATAAAAATATTATACTTTGTAATGCACTAAGTTGCCAAACACATCAGCGTGGATTACATATTTGAGGTCTTTCCCATTCAAAACAATATTTTCAACATCAAGTGCGTTTTAAAATTGGTGCCTGTAAAATATCTGGAAATAAATCAGACACTTTCAATTTTTATTTTAACTACACTGCAAAAAATTACTTTGTATTTATGTCTTGTTTTTAGTATAATTTTTTTACCCCATTGGAAGATTTTTTTGCTTGTTTTAAGCACAAATTCACTTAAATTTTATGTTTTATGTATAAAAATTAGCTTTATTAAATAAGTCAATTTTTTGTCTAATCTAGATTTATTTTCTTATGTCATTTTTCTCATCAAGAAAATACATCTTAGTATTACAAAGAAAGTCATTTTTTGCAGTATAAAGCAGTGAAACACTGCAAAAAATGTCTTTCTTACTTAGTATTTTGTCTTTTTTTCAGTTAAAAATATCGAACAATTCTTAAATTAAGACGCTTTGTCTTGATGAGCAAAACGACCCAAGAAAATAAGTCCAGTTTTTAGACTAAATTTAAGTTATTTTGTGCATAAAACACGCAAAAAAAATCTGCCAATGGGGTAAGCAAAAAAATCTTGAACATTTTTCTTTAACACTAAATTCAAGAAAAAATATTTTTTGTGCTTGTTTTATACACAAAATCACTTCAATGTTATTTTTTTGGTCTAAAAACTATTATTTTCTTGGGTCATTTTGCTCATCAAGAAAAAGCATTTAATTTAAGAATGTTTAGATATTTTTTACTGAAAACAAGACAAAAATACTAAGAATTATTTTTCTTGAAAATAATTTTTTGCAGTGCATTTTCTTGACAAGCAAAATAACCTAAGAAAATAAGTCTAGTTTTTAAACAAAAAATATATACAATTTTAGTGAATTTGTGCTTAGAACAAGCAAAAATATATGCCAATAGCCGTAAGTTTATGCTAAATGCTTGCTACAGCAATGCTGAAAATTCATACTTACAGATTAATGACGTTTTGACGTACCTTGAAACATAATGATGTAGTATGAAATCGAGCATGCATTGCTAAGCCTGTTCAGCTTAAATCAAAACCTTACCCGCAATATATTACTGTACATGAAACCATGCTATCATTCATCTTGATAATGCAAAGAAATTACATCTTAATACATCAAGACCCCCTCAGAGCTCAGAAAATGAACTCCAGATGAGAAAATGACGACACAAAGCCCCAATCCTCTCAAACTAGCCCGTATCTATTGCATCTTCTTTAAAACCAACAGCACTTCAATATGGTTTCCCTTAAAAGAACAACAGAGATGTTGATCTCATCAGCGTCTGTTCCTCACCAGGACTCTGAAGGGACTCTTGGGAATGTTCTCTCCACCGAAGAGCACTTTAATTATGTAGGTTCCAGACTTTGGTGCCATGTAGTAGATATCAAAGGTCCCGTTTTCGTTCTCCATGACATCAGCTTCCACTTCAGTACCATCGGGAGTGACCACAATACAGGTGACTTTACCCTTTCCAGCACCCGTGGTGTCCACCAGAAATCCCACTTCCTCTCCGATGCCAATGGTTGGTCCGATGCCAGGTCCTACGGAGTATAAATCAGATGTCAAGGAATCGCCAAGGAATCCAAAGGGCACTTGAAAACCTTAAATGCACAGCTTTAATGCTTTCAGGGTTCCCACACCTTAGTTAACTTCAAATTCAAGGACCTTTCAAGGACTTGCCAGGTCTACTACCCTCAAATTCAAGGACTAAATGTGGGGACACATTTCAAGTGAGAGCAAGGTTACATTGTGTTATCCTTTAAGATACATTGTTACAGTTTCCTTTCGAGGGAACTCGTGCTGCGTGCTTCACTGCAGTGACACTTTGGGAACGCCTCCAGGGGTAAGTGCGTCTGAATGTGTATATCAAATTCAACCAATGGTGAGGCTTAACCACAAAGCCAGGGTGACGCGGGAGCCATGAAGTATATCGCTATCTGAAATATTGCCAAAGACGGCGTTACAGGGACGCAGGAAGTATGGCAAGGGAGACACAGTGTCTCGTTCCCTTCTCAGGGAACAACAGTTACATATGTGAACCCGAGACGTTTTCATGCGTCAAACACAACTTTGCAAAAAAGCATTTTGGTATTTAACATTCGCATACAGAATATAGAAGCATTTAAAGCGAACACGTGTGCTTAAAAAGTCTAGAATTTGTATGATATTATCCTTCACTACACAGGGAATATATGGATTTTTTTCTCAAAAAAAATTCTTGCGTAAAATAGATTCAAGGACTTTCAATGACCTGTATCTATGTATGTACATTTTCAAAAACTTCCCAGGGCCTTGAATTTCTATCCCCCAGATTCACAAACTTTCAAGGATTGTAAGGACCCGAAAGAACCCTGTGCTTTGAATAAAATGCTCCGTGGTAGGGCATTGCGTTAGCAGTGCAAAAGGTCATGGGTTCGAATCCAGGGAAAATACACGGGTGATTCTCACGAAACCATTGAAACACCACGGCACAAATGATTTTAGCTTTAAAATGTGTAATATATTAACATTAAAAAGCATCAGAATTAACACAATACTGTGTTCTACCTTGCACAATGTGTGATTTCAACATAAGAATTTATAATTGTAAATGTTATCTCATTTTCTGCTGAAATTCTCATTACCGCAATGTGTCTGGCTGTGTTTGAACATGCGTTATGTTGTAATTTAATCAAATTAACACAAAAATATTAAGAAAAAAAATAAATGGATGTTTTGCTAGACTACTTTAGATGACAGAAAAAATATTTACTGAATATTCATGTATAATAATAATGAAGAAAATTTAGGAAAATGATGTGTCCATGCCTGATGTTCTCATCCTCCGCAACACTTTTTGAGAACAGTTTAAGCACACATACAGAATTTTAATCAAGTTTGATTTTGAGTGACCAAGCACATGGACCAGTTACTTCAAGATGGCTACCAGGTAAGATCATTTTTTTACAGTTAATTTGCAATATTGTCTTGTCAGAATGCTTACACGACATTTTGATTATCATTACCGCAACAGATGCTTATTAAATGTTAATTTAATTAATAGAAGCATAATACTTTGATTTTAAATGCATGTGCAGAATCTCCAAATTATGTTCTTTCAGGTTTGTCATGTCATTTTGAAAATATGTCAGTGTTGATGTTTTCTGACTGTTGCGGTAATGAGATTTTTTAGGACTAATTTTTTAAATTATGTTACAAAAAGTGTTAAATGATAAGTAAAAGTTTTTAAATTAATGCTCCCATTTACCCCAGACTTTGTTTTTCAATGTCTGGTGGGAAAAAAGTAAATTTAAGCAATTTTTACATTTTCATGCTTGACATTTTTAAAACCAAGTTTTCGTGAGAATCACCCACACATATTGATAAAAATTGCTTTGGATAAAAGCGTCTGCCAAATGCATAAATGTAAAATGAATTGCATCAATGTTAATCAGATGAGAGATTTTTCTCAGTCAAAACAATATTCTGGTCATTTGTGTAGGGGTGTTTCTAAATATTTGTTAATAAAAAAAATCAAACATTATTAGTTTTTATTTAAACTAAACCAGTAAAATTACTTTTCTGTCAGATTAACCACAATACTCTCACATACGTTTATTTTTACCTAAAAATAAACAGTAAATAAAGTCGTACCTGTGACAGTACACTTGCTGGCGTCGCCTGAAGCAGATGCTCGAACCCGATATGGAGAAGTTGTGATCTCATCACCGCCATATTTGATCACAATAGTGTAGCGACCCACCCGATCCGGCACGTAGGACACTTTGTAGGTTCCATCCCGGCTGTCCTGAACGTCGACTTTCTTGGGTTTTCCATCTGGGTCCTGGAAAACATGAAAATCATTAAGAGAGGTTCCTGTCGGAAGAGTCAAGAGATGAGCTGAGAGGAAAACGGAGCCAGAATTTTCCTGCCAAAAAAACCTCTAAGATTCCCAGATGGGAAAAGGAGAATGAAGTAGATCCTAGGCAGTAAAACCGCTATAACCACACGAAACATTACTATCTACCGGACAGTAAAAATATAGAAGCAAGAGATTCATTTTCCTAATGAAGATTAAAAAGATGCCATTGCCAACCTAAAAACAGTTTGGCTTTTCTTACAAAAGATTGATCTCTCTCTTAAACTGTCGTGTTTATGTTGGAGACATTTGGAGTCTAAAACTCGGGTCATAATGAAAGCAATCCCGGTTCTTGTCTTGTGGTAATAATGGAAGGCTTGGGCAGGAATGACTCCAAAGTATGACCCAATAATATGTTGTAACCAGGAAACAAGATGAATAAGAAATAAATGTTGCAATATGCTACTATATGACACTTGTGAATCTTCATCAATCTTTTAAAGCAAGTCAATAACTGTCAGATCGAAACCAAATGTGGTGTTATAAGTTTGTTGGCTGATTAAAACCATATTCAAACTCACTTTCACTTTATGAAGTCACTTTATGAAGTCATATTATACATATTTCCCCGATGTCTGCTTATAACTTCACCACATCCAAAAACGCACAATAGCGGTCTTTAATTTTCCATTTTTAGTCGCAATACACCAAACAGTGCATCAAACTCTTACAGTAAACAAAAATAAACACAGATTTGAAACATTCAGTCATGTTGAAGGACTCACAGTGATTTGGACAGACATCTGGCCCTCTCCGGCATCTTTAGCATCAATGGTGAACTCCACAGGAAAGCTGGCCGGGATGCCTGTGGTGAGTCCGGGGCCGCTGGCACGAACTTTACTGGCATCATGAGTGGGCTGAACGCGGAGCTTGAATGGGCTGAAACAGATGTTTGAAGAATTGGTTAAGTCGCCTCTGTGATGACTATATTCATTTATTTTTAAGCAGTGTTTTATTTATATACCTGCGTGAAACGTCTTCATCTGCATATTTGACTGCTACAGAATAAGATCCCTCAACAGATGGTGTGTAGGCAACGGTGTGTGTGCCATCCCCATTGTCTTTAATATCAACCGGTTCAGCCACACCTACAAACAAGAACTTATTTTTATATAGGAGCCCTGCATTCATTACAAATTCATTTCTACATCAATTCTCCTTTTATCTTCTTCTAAGGTTTTAGTCGTTATAGTACAACCTCATACACAAACCCTGAATCTTTGTATACGTTCGCAAAGGTTTTACCTTTCGGTCCCGTCACGGACACAGAGAGAGGAGCTACACCGGCTTTACTACAGTCCACAGTGAAGGATTGAGGGATTTTAGCCCGCACACCAGATCCGACTCCGGGTCCAGATATCTTCACCTTACTGGGGTCCACAACATCCTTTACAGGAACCTTAAAAGGACTTCCTGTGAAATAAACAAAAAAAAAAATATTTTTTTTAAATGGACATCATTTACTTTGAACTTTTGTACTAATGCCCGTGCCATTTAAATGGTGTGCTATGGGTAAGACAGTTAAATTATGTTTATGCATAAAAACATGTTTTATTGAGTGTATTTATTGTCCACTAGTCCAAAATAAGATGTCATTTAGTATACTGAGCCTCTAAACATCACCTTCGTCAAAAATGAGATAACTGAGATAAAATGAGATATTAACCGAATGCACTGAGCATGTATTACATTATGGGCCGGTTTCCCGTACGGGCCATATCCTAGTCCCCGATTAAAATGCATGTCTGAGCTGCCTTAATTTAAAACACATTGCACTAATATATGTTAAGATATGTCAATGTCAATGTCAGGCTGAGTACCAAAACACACTTGTAGCCAATCAGCAGTAAGGGGCGTGTCTACTAACCAACATCATTACCTTGGTTGCGTATGTGTGGGGCGGGGCTATCAAAAGAAGGTCCAGATTTTTTTGGGGTAGGTGCATGTTTGTTTAGGTGATTTCGAATGTCAACATTGGCTTTCAGAGATCATGGACCCTGCCTTTAAATGTCCTAATATAACTAAGACCTAGTCCTGGATCTAAACCCTGTCTGGGAAACTGCTCAAAATGTTCATTAAATACTTTCTCGTCAAATCTGCTTAATCTCGGCCTCAAGCCATTCAGAAGTACCGTTTTGTTGGCAAAATCCATTAAAAAGCAAAATGATTTTTCAGTCCTCAAATTGCATGGAAAACGAACTGAATGAAAAAAGGCGCGCATACACTGCAAAAAAAAAATGACTTTCTTACTTAGTATTTTTGTCTCTTTTTCAGTAAAAATATCTCAGAATTATTAAATTAAGTTGTATTTTCTTGATGAAGAAAATACATCTAGTTTTTAGATAAAAAATATAAACTTTAAATAAATTAGTGATTAAAACAAGCAAAAATAATCAGCAAAATGGAATAAGAATTTTCTTTTTAAATAAGTTTACACTGCAAAAAATGATTTTCAAGAAATCAATTTCTTAGTATTTTTGTCTTGTTTTCAGTCAAAAGATCTAAAAATTCTTAAATTAAGATGCCTTTTTTGATGAAAAAACGACCCAAGAAAATAAGTCTATTTTTTAGACCAAAAATATCAAATTTAAGTGATTTTGTGCATAAAACAAGCAAAAAAATCTGCCAATGGGGAAGCAAAAAAAAATTGTGAACATTTTTCTTAAACACTAAATTCAAGAAAAATGTGCTTACCCCATTGGCAGATTTTTTTGCTTATTTTTGCAATTTTTAGAAGTTTTTACTGAAAACAAGACAAAAATACTAACAATTTTTTCTTGAAAATCATTTTTTGCTGTGTACTTTTTTCATAAACACTTAAGTCAATGTTTTTTTCTTATTCCATTGGCAGATTTTTTGCTTGTTTGTGGGGCAAAATTTTCTTGAAAATAATTTTTTGCAATCTAAGATTGCAGTGCAGTGTACGTTAAGATAAAAAATTGACTTATATTATTATTGTTTAAATTTTAAAATTTGCTTAAATTTTATATTTTTTGTCTACACTGCAAAAAATTATTTTCAAGAAAAAAAATTCTTAGTATTTTTGTCTTGTTTCCAGTTATAATATTATAATATAATACAATTCTTAAATTTGATATTTTTGGTCTAAAATCTAGTCTTATTTTCTTGGGTCGTTTTGCTCATCAAGAAAAAGCATCTTAATTTAAGAATTTTTAGATATTTTTACAGAAAACAAGTTTTTTTCTTGAAAATCATTTTTTGCAGTTTAAATATAAGCTGTGTCCCAAATTTATGGGCTGTGACCTTCGAAAGACGTATTCTAAGACCGATTGCATCACAGTACCGCGACTGAAGGCACACTGACAGGCTCTTATAAATCCTCCGAAGGCTAGACCGTCTCAACTCAGTTCTCTTTGTGGACTTCGGAGGCTGCGACCATCAAAGACCAAGTGCTTACCTTCTGAGGTCACGTCCTTAGACGGTCGCAGCCTTTGCACTTTTAGTGGTCACTATCATCACTGTCTATAGCTGTGTCCCAATTCAAAGTAGCAATGCTTAAAGTAGGAAACACAGGAAATCTCTCTGTGTTTGGACTTCCATGAGCCTGCAGACTGACAAATCTTGTCATCTTTCCGACAGCCATCACTCTCCGAAACATTTCTCTACATTCTGTATGCATGACTTAAACAAGTTTGAAACAACTTCTTAGAAAAATCAAACCATGTGGTCATGTCGAGGCAAGATGTTTCAAATGATGCAAAATGTCAAGCGTGCAGAACGTGGTAAGTTGCTCTTCAAAAATATCTCCTTTCCCAGATATAATGCTAACGAAAACAACTTTATAGAATAATTGAACTGCGTTTTTGAGGAAAACACACATTGCATTGCTTTTTACAAAGCTCCTTGTTTTTCTTTGGATCCAAACCACGTGGCAAACAAATAAAAGTTACTGACCTGCAATGTGTTGTCCTCCATACGTGATGTTGACGTCATACAGGCCGGGCACATACGGTATGTATTCCACATTACAGCTGCCATCTTTGTTGTCTTTGCAGGACATTTTAGACTCAGATGGACCTTCTACAGTTATTCCCAGACCACCGATACCAGCTCCTCTGTCCGGATCATAAGAGGGGTGTTAAGACAGTCATCAACTTTTATTGAATGTAATAGTATGCTTTGCCAAGCTGCAAAGTATACGGAACTAGATTTAGATAAATTTTGTAATGGTGCTTTTCCATTGCATAGGACCCCACGGTTTAGGTCGGGTCAGCTCACCTGACTTTCGGCTTGGTTAGCTTTTCCATCGAGTTTAGTAACATTTCGGAGTGGGAGTGATTATAGGCGTGTCGTTATATTTACGCTGCCTACTGCCGTGACATCATAAAAGTGGCAGCGTCGTTGCAATGCTATACATCGCCATACATTCATTTATTCACGAAATTAAAATTGGCCACCACAAATACATGTTTGCACATCGTGTTTATCACTACCTCTGTCTCACATGACAGTTTCTGTACAAACACCCGTGGCGTCAGTCGACGCGCTCCGCTCAGCCTCATTTATGTTGCATTTAAGCATATATGCGAACGTGTCACAAACTGCAAGTCTGGAAAAAACTTGTATGGTGTTCCTGATTCTCAACCTGTGAATGTTTTTCATCGCTAAAACGGAGTTTGGGAACTTACAGCAAAGCACAGATATTAACATGTTTGCTAATCTTTTACATAATAGCGATGACGCTGGTAGTGACGATATTCTCTGACCAATCAGTGATCCACAGTGTTTTTTGCGTCATGTTTTGGTATCAGCTTGGCTCGCTTGGAACCACAACTGAAGTATCGGGTACTACGTACTGCACCCCGTGGAAAAGCCCAAAAGTAAGCTGACCCGACCCAAACTGTGGTGTACTATGCAATGGAAAAGCGCCATAAGTGGCAAGGCGTTGACACCTGGTAATGATTGAGAACTTGTTGGGTTTGTCAGTCAGGGCTCCTTCTAGACCTGGACCCTTGGCCTGCACTCGAGAGGGGTCGCAGCCCTCACCCACCCCAACCTTGAACGGGCTTTTTGGAACGGGAGTCTCATCGTAGAGAACCTCTACACTGTGGACTCCTACATTGAATGGGAAATTAAACTTTACTTTCAAGAAAAACAGAGGTATTGTCAAAATGATTTATTAGATGTTTACCTAAGGGCAACATTAACAGAACATAATATTTTTGATGTAATATTGTCTGAGAGCAGTAAAACAGGTGACGTACCGTTCTCAAACGGTGTGTATTCCACATTGTAAGTCCCATCACCGCTGTCGCTGATGACGCAGTCTGTAGATGCACCTGATGGATTTTTCACTTGAGCTTTTATGTGCTTTCCACCAGCTCTGGACAAAGCACGAGCATCCACGGTGAAGTTTGTGGTAGCTTCTCTGTAAACCCCTATGGACCATAGAGTAAAAATACTGAACACTTGAATGGACCCCAAAACTGTTCAAACTAATTGGTTAAAGCTTGGAGATCATCAAACCAACAACGTGAATTCAACCTTTAAAACATCATCTTTTTTTGTCATTACCTTCCCCTGTAACTCCAGGTCCAGACACCTTCACCTTGCTGGTATCCACAGCTGGATCCACGTTCACTTTCGCAGGGAAATTGGGCACCGTCTTGCCTCCATACTTCAGTAGTAGCGTGTACATGCCTGCAGTCAAAGGCACGTAGGTGACCGTGTAGGTCCCATCCTTGTTGTTGAGAACTTCAGTCTTCGCTTTTGATCCAGAATCAGATTCGGCCTCCAGCGTCAGCTGTCCAGGTCCAGCTTTGGAGCAGTCAACGTTCACCACGCTAACCTCACCCACTTTACCTCTCTTCAGACCTGAACCAGATGCCTCCACCTTGGTGGGATCAAACGGATACTGGATGTCAGCGTGGAAGGGAGAGCCGGGAATATGGACGTCCTCGAAGAGAATGTTAACCAGGTACTCTCCGGGTTCAGTGGGGAGGTACGACACAGAGCAGGTGCCATCACCGTTGTCCGAACACTCGATTTTGGCTTCGGTGGGACCCTCGACCGTAAGTCCAAGCCCACCGGTGCCCGCCCCCTTGGTATCAATAGTAAACTCTGCAGGTCTGGAGACCAGACCCCCTTTCAAACCCGGACCAAAAGCCTTGACCTGTATATAAAGACAAGTACCACCTGTTACATCAGTATCCTCGCTAAGGCAAGACAGTTGTTCACATTATCAATTCAAAAGCACCTTGCTGGGGTCAGGAGGCAGCATGGCTTCAACAGGGAATGGGCTTCCTGTCAATGGGTTGCCATCATAGACAACCTCCACAACGTAGACGCCCTCCTCTTTGGGGATGTACTTCACCAGACTAGCTCCTTTACCAGGCTGAGGTTCAACCACACAAGGCACAGATTTACCTGATGGACTGGTGATCTTCACCTCCAGTTTACCTTGACCACCTGCTCCTTTTGTACCAACGGCGAACTCCTGGTCCTGACCTACTTGCACTCCTGTAATAAAAAGGTCTGACTTAAATATCATACAAACCACATATCACACCACAAAATCTTTCTACTAAAGCTTTGTAAATGATACTGAGGACTTACGACTTTCCAGGCCGTCCACTTTTATCTTGCTGAGGTCGAGCGGAGCAGCAACACCCACAGCGAAGGGGCTTTTAGCAATAGGGTCACCACCGAAGGTCACGGTTATCACCATCTCCCCCTGCATTGAGAAAACCAAGAGGATTTTCAATTTAACTCTTAAATCTGAGAAACTGCACATAACTGCAGAATCCTGTTGTACCCACCTGCTGTACCGGCATGTACTTCACAGTGTATGAATAATCATAGTTGTCAATGATCTCAAAGTCTTGGACAGGTTGTCCTTTGTTAGGTCCGGAAAACTGCACATCCAGAGGAGCTTTGCCTGCTCCTTTGGTGTAAACAGTGAAGTGAGTCGGCTTTCCGCTTTCCACACCTGATTGAGAAAGAGACCCAAAGGACAATGAATTGAAGCCCAAATCTAGAATACGAATTCAAGTTGAACGTGATCACAAACCTGCTCGGGCGAGTCCTGGACCTTCGGCTTTCACTTTGGACGCATCGTGAGAAGGATCCACTTTAACACGGAATGGGCTCACAGGAATTTCCTGAAAAGATTTGTTTTAAATCAAACACTCCCAACCCAATCTCAAGGCAAGTCGTGGTATAGTCACAAAATATTTTATTTATTTATTCATTCGTGTTTATAGACACAATATTCTGTTTTTTTTCCATGTCATTGAGCACACACTGCAAAAAATTATTTTCAAGAAAAAAAATTAGTATTTTTGTGTTGTCTTCAGTAAAAATGTCAAAGTACAAAATTAGCTTACTCCTTTGGCAGATTTTTTTGCTTGTTTTATGCACAAAATCACTTAAATTTGATATTTTTGGTCTATTTTTGGTCTTACTTTACTTTTTGGGTCATTTTTCTCATCAAGAAAAAGCATCTTCATTTAGGAATTTTTAGATATTTCTACTGAAAACAAGACAAAAACACCAAGAATTTTTTTCTTGAAAATCATTTTTTGCAGTGTAAGAAAATAAGTGTAGGTTTTAGACAACCAATATACAATTTGTGCTTAAGACAAGCAAAAATATCTGCCAATGGGGTGATAAAAAAAATCTTGAAATCCAAATTTACTTTTTTTCTTAAACACCTAATTCAAGAAAAATGTTCTCACCCCATTGGCAGATATTTTTGCTTGTCTTAAACACAAATTCACTTAAATTGTATGTTTTTTTGTCTAATAAGTAGATTTATTTTCTTAGGTCATTTTGTTTATCAAGAAAACATCTTGATTTAAGTATTTTTAGATATTTCTACTGAAAACAAGACAAAAAAAATAAGTTAGAAAGTCATTTTTTTGCAGAGCAAATTTCTAAAAATAAATTTTCGTGTCCGTAGCACAACTTTCTTTGTCATGTCATTTTATGTATTGTATTGTTTTCTCATTGTTTTGTCTATTTATTTATTTTTATTTTATCTTTTTTATTATTATAAAAATTTTCAGACATCCCAACCAACAATGATTTAAAAATAGAAAAAAAGACATAAAATGACACGAAAAAGAAAGTTGTGCTAAAGATACAAAAAACTATTTGAAAAGTTTTGTTGCAAAACGAGATAAATCCAGTTTTTAACATTTTTGTCAAAACATGTTTATTATTATGTTATTATTTTGTTTTATGGTGCTACTTAGCTGTATTTTTTAAGTTATGAAGGTTTTAAATCAAAACAAACCAACTGCAGTTGCATTGAAATGAATTGGAATGCACAACCAAAAAACACGATTTCTGAACAATTAAAAAAACAGTGGTTATCTCGTTTTGCAACAAAACTCTTCATTTATAGAAATTTGTGCTCAATGACACGAAAAAATGGAAAATTGTGTCCATGAAAACGAATAAATAAACAAAATATTCAGAAATAAAAACTATTTGAAGATGACTTACTTGATCAGCAAAAAGGACTTTGATAGTAAAACGTCCAGCTCCAGGAGGAACGTATTTGACAGTGATGGTGTCATTGGCATTGGGAATGATGTCAAACTCAACATCCTCCTCCTTATCGCTTATAACATTTGCATCACATTTGATCCCAACACTGACATCACCTGACAAAATCACCATAACATATTTACAAACTGCGTGTAGAAATCCACAGATCTACAGATGAAATGTCAGACCGGTTAAATAAACCAGATGTGAACGTGCGTTACCTTCACCGGCCTCTGTACAGTCCACGATAAAATGGGTCGGCTCATTAGCTTTCAACCCGGTTTTCTCCACCCCTGGGCCGGATACTTTTACTTTGTGTGGATGACTTCCCTTTCCAACATTCACCTGGGGAAAAACATCTTCAGAATGTTATAACAGTAGAAAGCATGAACGCACATAATAATAAAGAGAATAAATCACTAAAGACAAAAAAATACTAAATTAAACAACATTTTTAGGAAAATACACATTCATGTATAGAAAACAAGTTAGTATTATTAGTAAATGGGTATCTGACAACACAAGTAAAAAACACTTAAAAAGGCACAAAAACACACAACGACAACCATTTAACACACACAGAAGTATAAGAATTTATTAAATGTGACATCTGTGAAAAGACATTAATTCAGTCATGAATCAAACACTGAAATGCATTTATAAAAGTCCAGATTTCTCCGCTTATTTCCAAACATAAACACGTTAGTAATTTAGTAATTGAGAAACTGCGTTTTTCCAGAGTTTTTAAGTGTTGAGTAATATTTAACATTTGCATAGTCAGTCAAAGAAAACACGGTTACAGACTTTAAGACTGTGAGGTTTGCGGAATGGACACAGATGTGCATCAACAAACAATACTTTGATTTTTTAACACTTCATTTCTGCAGGAAAACTCAATCTATCCACTTCTCGGTAACTTATTTTGGCCCTTCATTAAAATGTATTCAACAATATTCTTAAAGGGTACCTCGACTATGAACAATGCTTTAATACTTTACATTGGCCAACTACAACTTAAGCCCATTGATAGAAACACATCAAATATTTTCAATACTCATTTCAAGCTGTGAAGGCCGCCATTATGTTTCGCACATATTGCATTCTGGGTCGATGACATGCAATGGTTAATTTGAATCCTGCTTTATTTGTATGCTTTTTGTATTGTTCATCATTTCTGTCACTCTTTGGTTCATTTCGAAAGGTTGGTTGACTGCAACCTTTAGTAATGTAAACAAAATGGCGGAAAAATTTTTTCAAAGTTTTTTTTTAAACTTTCACATTGAAGTAGCCAATCCCAGTGTTCATTTATTAAGCCATACATGCGTTTATAGTCGGGGTACTTTTAAATATTTGAAAAAAGCAACTCAGGACCACAAACACAACAATACAATATCTAACAAACACAACAGTATTTAGTCAGTGCTTTTGTTGTTCTGATACAATTTCAAACATTGCAAAATTATATCGTGATACTCTAAAAAATAAAATTAAACTGACATCAAAAGTGAAATTAAACATTATTGCATAATTTCATACAGAAAAAAACAATCCTTTACTTCTACCAAAAATGAAAAGTGATGCACGAACAATAAACTCAAAGGCAGTTCTCTTCAAAACAAACAACATCAATCAAAACCACTTTAATTAATAGATCATTTAAAAAGTAAATATGATAAAAAGCTTCATTTGATGGAAACTAACTACTTTATTACACAAAACATTTTTGAAATAAAAATTACAGTGCTTTAAATGATTGTGCTAATGCTAATACAACATTAATATTTAAATTTGAAATCAATTTGGATTAAACAAATCATGTGCATTTTGCTTAAATCATTCATTAATACAGTACGTTGATCTGTCTTCAGTAAAACTAAACTTAAAGGAATAGTCTACTCATTTTCAATATTAAAATATGTTATCACCTCAACCAAGAACCGCTAACACATCTCTCCACCATCTGCGTGCGCGCACGCAAGCGCTGGAGCGCGCTGCCACGCCCCGACAGCATCCAGCTCAGCCCCATTCACTCAACGGCACCATGTAGAGACAAAGCCAGAAGTGACCAAACACATCAACGTTTTTCCTATTTAAGACGAGTAGTTATACGAGCAAGTTTGGTGGTACAAAATAAAACGTAGCGCTTTTCTAAGTGGATTTAAAAGAGGAACATATTTTATGGCGTAATAGCACTTTTGGGAGTACTTGGACTCGGCGCAGTAACACCCTCCCTCTCCCATTATGAGAGTGAGAAGGGGAGCGGACTTTTCAGGCGACTCGAAGTACTCCCAAAAGTGCTATTACGCCATAAAATGTAGCTCCTCTTTTAAATCCGCTTAGAAAAGCGCTACGTTTTATTTTGTACCACCAAACTTGCTCGTATAACTACTCGTCTTAAATAGGAAAAACATTGATGTGTTTGGTCACATCTAACTTTATCTCTAAATGGTACCATTGAATGAATGGGGCTAAGCTAAATGCTATCGCGCTTACGTGCACGCACACAGATGATAGAGGGATGTATCAACAATTCTTAATTAAGGTAATAACATATTTTAATATTGAAAATGAGTAGACTATTCCTTTAATATAACTGCCATTCATACTGTATCACACGGAGTACAGCATTTACCCAATATCACCAAAATGAACCATCATCTATGAATTATTTAACAGAAAAACAGCGGCGCTCCATAATAGAAGTGGTGATGACAATGACAGGTTTGTATTTGGATGTGTTGTGAGCGTTTAAAGCATCATCATCATTAGTTTGTACGATTAAATCCGCATTCAGCTGTGACTGTAGTGTGTTAGTTTTAACATGAATGACCTCTGACTCTATTGGTCTTACCCTGAAGGGACTGTTGGGCACACTGACCCCTCCCCAGGTCATAGCCACCGTGTGTTTGATGGCCGAAGTCGGGGTGTATGAGCAGGAATAGACGTTATCTCCTTTGCTTCTCACCTTCACGTCGATAGGCACACCATCAGCATCCTAGAAAAACACATTAGGTATGAATAAAACAGTGTAACCTTACAGCTCAAGCGTTTTGGTCTCATACAGGTATTCACAAACCTGTGCGATGATTTTCAGGGGTCCGGGTCCAGCATCTTTAGCATCAACAGTGAAGTCAGTTGGCTTGTTAATAATACAGCCAGACTTCTCCAAACCTGGTCCATATGCACGAACCTACACAGTCAAGTTTACATTAATATATATATATATATATATATATATATATATATATATATATATATATATATATATATATATATATATATATATATATATATATATATATATATATATATATATATTTTTTTTTTTAAATCATGTGTTGTGTAACTAGTAAGTGTTAACTACTACAGTATGATAGTGTACTGTAAATAAGGCACATGATACTAATCTGACTCATCTTTTACCTGGTCGGGGTTGTTGGATTTGTTTTCAGGGACGATGAAGGCCATGAATGGACTGTCTTCGATATCTTCATCATCACACATCACGTGGACGGCGTACTCGCCCGGCTCTGTTGGCCAGTAACACACATTACACGAGCCGTCGTTCTGATCGTCACACTCGATCCGGGCTTGAGACGGACCTTCGATGGCAAAACCTGTTGACAAATTAATCCCAAAAATATTACTACTATCGTAACTTATAACAAACACACTGATCTCATACAAATCTTTAAAAGTAATTCAATGGATTATTAGATGCTATGCATGTTATTTTATGGCTTCAGTTGCTCTCTTATCTATATTATGGTGTAGTAATAAAAATGACACATCTATGGGACTGTTTACACTTGGTATTAAGATGTGTTTTCATTGATCGGATCACAAGTGGACGAGAGAGACACATTACGTTTACACCTGGTATTTAAATCCGTCTCTTTTGTCCACTTTCGACCGCTTCTGTGCTGAATACTATGAGGGGGTGGTCTGTGAGAAGGTGGGCGAGTCTCTCTGCTGTGATTCAAACCCGAGCTGGAGTAATTATGAGTTTATATTGATGCAAACTAATATTATGTCGGAGTGCACTGCTTGTTTAGCAAGTAAACATGCTGCACAGTGTTTTGTACATGAGTATGTAAGAGCTTTCTTTGAATTTTCAGCGCAATTGATGAAATAGGATCGCGCAACTTTCACACGCTTTCAAAACGAAACTACGGAGATCAGCCGCTTAGTTTTATCAATGAAAGGCTAAAAATTCACGCCAGAAGTCAAAAAAGACGTAAAACTTGTGTTTAATACCTCAGATTAGATAAATGGGCGGAGAGAATGCGGTCGCGTGTGGCTGTTCGAACGCATTCAACCACATGTGCGTTCCGCAACTCCAAAGCGATCCGATCGAAAGTGGTTTTGACCACCTCTGGATGTGGTTGAAAGTGGTCGAAAGTGGATGAGCTCAAAACGTCTTGAACACCGTTTACACCTGGCATTAACGTCGTCCACTTGTGATCCGATCGACGAAAACACATGTCAATGCCAAGTGTAAACAGCCTCTATCATGCAGTTACTAAATATCTTAAGCCAGCAATTTTGAGTTATAAAGACGTCTAATAGCCCAGATGTCTCGGCTAAAACACTGCAAA
Source organism: Misgurnus anguillicaudatus (assembly GCF_027580225.2). NCBI lineage: Eukaryota > Metazoa > Chordata > Actinopteri > Cypriniformes > Cobitidae > Misgurnus > Misgurnus anguillicaudatus. The sequence goes on along the minus strand of NC_073350.2, from coordinate 31,482,124 downwards.
ATTTGGACTGTCGGTGCAAATTTAATACGCTACGTCTAACACAAAAAGAAATTAAATTAAATAAATAAATGATACCAAGCTCCTTTTAATTACGGTTGGCATTGCTTAGTTTTTTAAGGCAAAAACGACATGTAACCAAATTCAAGTTTATTTTGGCTACAAGTGGGTTACTCATAGCCGGGTTATATTATCCAGTCTTTAGTTAAAGGGACACTCCACTTTTTTTGAAAATATGCTAATTTTCCAGCTCCCCTAGAGTTAAACATTTGAGTCTTACCGTTTTGGAATCCATTCAACTGATCTCCGGGTCTGGCGCTAGCACTTTTAGCTTAGCTTAGCATAATCCATTGAATCTGATTAGTGTATTGGCATCACGCTAAAAATAACTAAAGAGTTTTCGATATTTTTCCTATTTAAAACGTGACTCTTCTGTAGTTACATTGTGTACTAAGACTAAGAGAATTAAAAGTTTCGATTTTCTAGGCCAATATGGCTAGGAACTATAGTTCATAATAGTGCGTAATATCACTACGCCTGCAAAGTCCTTGATTATTACCCCAGAATGGGAGAATAGTTCCTATACATATCGGCCTAGAAAATTGCAACTTTTAATTTACCGTCGATCTTAGTACACGATGTAACTACAAAAAGAGTCAGGTTTTAAATAGGAAAAATATCAAAACTCTTGGTTTATTTTTTAGTGCGATGCTAATGGTCTAATCAGATTCAATGGATTGTGCTAAGCTATGCTAAAAGTAGTACCGCCAGACCCAGATATCAGCTGAATGGATTCCAAAACGGTAAGGCTCAAATGTTTAACTCTAGGGGAGCCGGAAAACTAGCATATTTCCACAAAAAGTGGAGTGTCCCTTTAACCTAGATAGTGAAATAACCACTAATGCTTGCTGGGATGAGAAGGGATGGGAAGTTCCTGTAGTCTCACCAAGCACTCCAACATCAGTCCCAATGGATTCAGCTACAAAATCTGCAGACCGGCCCACGACACCTCCCTCAAGACCTGGACCCCACGCACGAATCTTCTGAGGTCCAGCTTCAGAGCCCACCTGAACATCAAAAGGGCTAACCACGAGAAAACAAAGACATGCAAACACACATCAATGTATTAATGTCATGCATTGTAAGTACAACAGTAAAGAGGGCTTTATTGTATAAAAAACATGAATTTTTATGAAAAAGTTTACGAAAAATGCAAGATTTTAAATTTCACAAAAATACAGTTAAAAATGCTAATAATAAGAACTGGACACATTGTGGTTGTCAATAGGGCCGTCACAATGATTAAATAATTGTCTCATTGCGATTGTTTGACATCATAGCGATGATTTCAGATCACCGCAATGATTGCACATCTCTTTAAAAAACACAAGGGGGAGCTGCAGCGCCTGTATAAAGAAAGTATCAGATGGTGCTCCTTAACAGACATGTGGTCTAGTACTAATAAACCATAAGTAGGATTGGCTACTATTGAAGGCCTGTTCTGGTATAGTCAGTTTAGTTTTATTGCATTTTTATTTTTAGTTATTTTTTAAGAATTTAAGAGTTAAGAATTTTCAGGTTTTGAATTTTTTTTCATTAAATAATTACTTTTAAATACGTGTTATGTGTATTAATATTTACTGCCAGGTGAACCTTGCAAAAAATTTTTATAAAAAAAATATATTTAAAATATTTGGAAAAAAAAACTTTCATAAACAAACAAAAAAATGAGAGAATTAAATGTTAAAGCAATAAAACAGACAATTAATCATCAAAATTTATCAGGCAATTAACCCTCAGCCAAATTTCATAATCGTGACAGCCCTAGTTGTCAAACATATAGTAACGTACAGCCTTAAAGTCAAGTTTATGGGTTTAAATGGCTTATTGAAAAAGATTAGGTTCAGTATATCAGAATGTCTATCGTGTGTCAAACAATCGTACAGCTAAACATTGCAATGACTTAAACTGACAGCTTTAGTATGACATACAGCACTGCCGGCACCAATTTATGGTTACGTTCCAGTTTAAATATGACCGAGCATCATAAATCTCCAGTGACGCTACGCTACAGTACAGGAAACATCTCATCAGAAAGAGTTTGTGTTAATAGCCGAAACCACAGCAGGGCCAATATTTAACTTTAACAGGGGTCATGGACAGCTCAGTTCCCGCTGTGTGTGTGCTCGCGTATGGTGGAGCATTCGGTGAACAGGAGGGTGATTGTATGCATTCACCCCTGACTCTTTCCCTTGGCCATTTCATCTGCAACAGAGCAGCGATCTGATTGGCTGATGATTTGTCTTGCGTGTGATCAACACAACTCAACCATCCTCGACTTAATACGCCAAATTTTTTTAAAAACATTGTGATGATGATGCCATTTTTGGTATAATACATCATTGCTGCGATGGCAATGAGCACATTTTCTTAACGAGAACACAAATCAAATCAAAAACACGGCAATCGTTTCCGTTTCACAATCTGTTTAATGGGATGTTTACCCTAAATGGTCCACGTTCATCAGGTTGCTTGTGAATTTAAACATGAAGAGACATTAGTGCACGGCATGACTGCTTCCCGGTGGTCCCTAGCGATGCTTCGACTGCAAAACTCCTCCAAACTCCCTCCCGGAGAACATGATGTCATGTTACTTTCCAAATCCGTCTTTCGGAGCCACTGGGCTCTTGACTTTCAAAGCCAGGTTACATACTAATGAGTCTTCCTGGCAGCGGACGTGACCTACATATCAAACCTGACGCTAAAGCGTTTCAGATGGACGAAGCTTTTCCAATCAAATAAATTCCTAACACCATCCTTAATGGTGGTGAACAAATTGAACGCAATAAAGTCAACACTCCGTTGAAAGCATACCAAACATGCACCGAGCATCAACAACATGCTCTGTTTTGACTCACAGCAGATGCAGAAATTTAGGCTAAACCTCATTTGTTTATGAATGGCCATGCCTTTATAACTAAACAACCCTGATCAAATTTATCTTGCTGGCAGTTCTTGAGTTCCTGACTAATGTTAATGGAGAGAGACAAATAACATCTGGAGTTGCTCGAAGGATGATTCGTTTCAACCTGTATGCCGCGTCTGGTAAAACATTAGGTTTTAAGAGCGATTGGTTTAGGAAATGCTCACCTCTTGGGAATGTGCTGTCCGCCCCAGGTGATGGTGACCGTGTATTTGCCAGGTGTGTGTGGATAGTACTCGTAAGAGTAAACTCCGTCCGAGGCGTCTTTCTGCTTTACGGGCTCCTCCAGGCCTTCTGAAAGTGAGAAATGTTTACGGTCATTACAAACAAGAGGGATTTATTTCATCAATTGGTGTTAAAATGTGTAAATTAAAAAGTCTAAAAAGACAAACAAGTGTAACTTGTGCATGTAAACTGTTTGTTCTTAAAATGTCACAGTGAAAAGAGTTTGATGCATGAAATTGACTTTGCTAAAAGTAATTTACACCAATAGCGTTAATACATTTATTTGAAGATAAACAGCAGCTGTGTACAGATTAATGGAAATCGTTTAGGGTGCACTCACATTACCCCGACCAAACCACGCCCGGGCCGCCTTGCAGAGGTGCGCTCGGGCGCAGTTTACTTGGGTTTAGGAACAGAGCGTAATTCAAAAGCAGAGAGTTCAAAAGTGTTAAGAGAGCGCTTTCATTTTTCAAAACAATCGCTTCCTAATGAAGAAAGCGTGCCCGGGCAAAGATCGGTCAAAGTACAGTTGAGTGTATGCTTCTGGGGCAGTGCCCCTGGCAATTGCACTTGGGCATGGTTCGGTTGGGTTAGGGATAATATGAAAGGTTCCCCAAACAGTCATGTGATCTGTGACCCATTCAGTTATTTACAGTGAGTTGGCTTGACATCAAGTCAGCTGCTCGTGTGGTCTGTGCACAAGGGTCTGGGAAACTCGTTTAAGCAACAGATACCTTTTTTGATTTTGCCAAGCATGTTGATTTTGCTACTGTGGATTACGTGGTTTTACTAGATGCGTTTCCATTACCCTTAAAATTGCGCAAATTGAAATAAATACATAAATTTAGCAAAAACTCCAATATGTCGCAAAACATTTTTTTATGCTTGCATGAGGTGGTTTTTCAGATAATTCAAAAAAAGAATCTCACAAAAACTGCGAATAAAAATGTTTTTTCGCATTTGCAGATCACCTGACGTGCATAAAAATCACGCAAAATCGCGTATTATTATAACCTCCCAAAAACACCCCATATGTGGCCGCTTCCAAGCATAAGGGGTTTTCTTTTCCATTAATGCTTAAATAACATGTCTGCGTCGTCTTCGATTAAAAATAATAGCCGTGTTTTTATTTATAAACAACCATTATTTCCGCAAAATTGTTTTTCCCAAATCAGTAAATGGACACCAGGCCACTGACAAGCAGCATGGCATTATCATTTTTATTAAACATTATTATAGTAATATCGTTGATTGTTTTACATTTTTAGGGGCGGTTTCCTGGACAGGGATTAGACTAGTCCTAGACTAAAATAAATGTAAGAGCTGTCCAAACTGAAAACAACTTGCACTGACATATCTTAAAATACATCAGTTCCCTTTGTTTAGCCTCAAAATGCACACAAGTAATTTTTTTAATAAGGCATGTTTGTTAAAACTTTTTATATTTCCTAATTAAACTAAGTCCTAGTCCTGGCTTAGGCTAATATCTGTCCAGTAAACCACCCCTTAGTCATCACGTTAATAACATAACGTAAAGACCAGCCACTGTAGAGGCATCAAGCGCATGATTTCAATGTTAAGTCAATGTGAAGACGCGTTGATGCGGTTGTGGAGGTCTCGCGGCGCGAATAAGGTGTTTATTGCGGCACGGTAGACGCGTTTCTGCCTCATTCTCGCGTCTAGTTCGCGCGAATTGAGCATTGCTGCGGGAAACGCGCGAGTTGAAAAATTTTAATTTTGCCGGAAAAACGCGCCACGTTAACCGATCAGGAGCTTGCTCTAGTAGTGATCTGACTACAGAAAGTGAGCGGAGTCGCAGAAGCCCCTCCCATGACGCAAATTTCCGCGTGAATGTCTCGATGACTAGAATTTTACGCACAGCTTTCACGCATGAATGAAGCGAGTAAACTCAAAATGTTCAAGGGCAAACTAGATGCGGTAGACGCGAATTTGACGCCTTAAACGCGGCTGGTGTGAACCCACGGTTAGACTGTAACTTAAAGTGCCGTAGTAGGACTACATTTATGCATTTGGCAGACGCATTTTTCCAAACCGACTAACAGGCATTCAAGCTATACTTTTTTAGCAGTATGCCAGTTCATGTGTTCCCTGGGTATCAAACCCACAGACCTTTTCTCTGCTAAAGCAATGCTATACCGACCGACCTAAAGGAATACCTAATACCTTGGTATTACCACAGTATAGTAATGTAAAAACTGTCCTGCACATAATAAAAACTGTCAGAACAATTCACACCCCCAAAACACCAGTAAAAGAGAATTAAATTTGGTCTAGTTTAGCACAAGGTCACTTACTGGGTCCCTTGATAGTGATGTTAAGGTCTCCACTTCCAGCGTTACGAGTGTCCACCTTAAAATCTGCCACTTGCCGTATTCTCACGCCTTTGGGCTGCAAACCTCGTCCGGTGGCACGGCAGGCGCTGGGAACGGATGCTGAAACATACACACAAGGAATAACTTACTTTATGCACATGGTTAATTAAGCAAATCAACTTTACATACACAGTTTAAAATGAATACATTTCGTTTTTGTTTAAATTTTTTATACATTTTGTAAGACCGCAATCTAGTGGATAACCGCAAAATTATAGATTACCATAAAAACTTATCAAGAAAGCGTCATTGGCAGGGAAATATTTTCTCTCAATTGATGAAAAAGTTTACGGGATATAATTGATTTAGGAAAGTCTTTGGTTTGCTTTTGCGGCATCCAGAAAGAAAGGAAAAACAGTTTTCCTTTGGGTCTGATTTTAATTTATGTTACATGTGGACCATTTCCTTGTTCAGTAGTTCTGGTTCCTGAGGTCCTGCTCATCCTAACCTGCCCACCGCATTTCCTTTAAACATCAAATATGAACAACAAGAGGGTGATAAAAGGAATCCTAAGGGATCGGTAAAGCTAACCGCAAACCTTGCCATGAATTATAGAGGGCAGATGGTATATTGTTAACGCATTCGTTCTTGGCATTAACTCTCTCCGTTTACAAAACACATCTTAGTTAAAACCTCTTTAAATTTTGCATTTGAACCTGCAATAAGCAGTAGCTCAATGCATCAGTGCTGCACCACAACTCCATTATTTTAAACTATCTTTATTTCTATGACTTCTAAAAACTAGATGATTTAAGCAGGAAACGATGTGTCGATGTAAAGCGACTCGAGAGACGTCTGTTTTATAGCAAGGAGTGAAATTATTTCATCCACTTTAGAGGATACAATGCGCTCACTGTTAGCAAAAAACTAGCTGTTAACCACCAGCATGATCACGTTTAACTATACAGGAAAAACAATTAAAGTCTATTTCTGTTAAACGTCGATTGTTTCATGCTACCTGGTTCGGAAAAGCCATCTCAGGGAAAAGGAATTTAGCGTTTTACAAGTCACAATTTAATAACACAGGGTTAGCTTTGCTGCTGGAACGGATGCTTGTACAACACACACGTGCGGACTGTATATACAGTACACATGTGCACGTATGGAAATACAAAGCTTTTTTGCACTTTACTTTCAGAAACATGAGCCAAAATAAAGACAAATATATATGCATACACACCCTAAAATTGGAGTGCAAGTTTCTCAAGCTCGGCAAATCTTAATATCAAATTTAAAAGTCCAAAGAAATGGAAATGCAGTCTGACCTTAATGCCATCATGAGCGGTGTTTAATAAGCTGGCATCATGACACACGCCACAAACAAGCGCTTTGGTGAACCGCAGCTGCATTTATAGTGCACGTAAAACCGAATAACTACATAAAAATCTCTCTAGTAGCCCACATGGAGTTATAACTGCATCTAACTGCATCCGAAAATGCACATATCAGAGCGCCAGTTTACAATTAAAATTATTAATTACGAGCAAAGTGAAGTTATAAACCAATATCTTTCCCTCATGTGTACTTTAATAATTCTCATCATCATTCATCCTCCTGTGATCTTGCAGCTAAGTTACCTGGGCCGATGTTGACATTGAAAGGGCTCTTGGGAATGGCGATGCCTCCAAACATTATATTGATGATGTGAGGTCCGGCCTGTACGGGTCTGTAGGTGCAGCGGTAGACACTTTCACCTTTGTCTTCCATCAAGACCTCCACAGTGTTCATGTTACCCTGAGGGTCTTTAATAACAGCCGTCACCTCACCCACACCAGCTCCTGTTGAACACAAAAGAGAGAAGATTCATGAACTTTTGCCACCCATATCCAGGAACCTTGTTGGTCATGAAACAACGTTCCCATCAACAGAAGATCAAATAGGGAGACATATGCTGCATCCGAAATTGCATACATGAATTAGAGGATTGCGCTGAATCTGATCTCTATCAAAAGAGATATCTCAGCTTTTTGCTCAAAATGTGGTGTTTTTGAAGAAACCTACCCATATTTGAGAGGTGATAAAAGAGAACTAATGAAGGTAGGATGAAACTTTTTGTTGTTGTTTGAAAGCAGATGGTCTGTTCTTTCATTGTATATATTGTATGCTTTTATATTTAAAGAATAGCATTTTCTGGGAGGCATTAAACTTTTGTGAAAATCATGAAAAATGCTGGCGGGGAAAGAGTTAACCTCCTAAGGCCTGAGCTTTGATTTGGCTTGCATTTTAGATTTCTTCCAGCTATTTGGGGTTAGGAACAACCAAAAAAATATAACAACCAAATATTTTTCTTTGAACATGAAGCAGTGTAATTGTCCATGTTAACTATTATGGTGCAAACAACAAAAAATGTGATGTCAACGTATGTGGACACACCAGGTCTTAAGAGGTTAAATATATAAAACATCAAATGAAAGAATAAACCCTCTGCTTTCAAACATTTCATCCTACATTCATTAGTTCCCTTTTTATCACCTCTCAAATATGGGTAGGTTTCTTCAAAAATACCAAATTTTAACGTTTTTGTGAAGGACTTTTGATAGAGATCAGATTCAGAGCGATAATCAAAACATACACGTAGTTTGAACTGTTTGACCTAAGGGGTTGCTTCAGGTTTTATAAATTGGGTAAGAGCGCCATTTGGTAGATAAAAGCAGAAACATGGATTGCCGGAAAAACTCGTCATTGGCAGGGAAGCGTTTTCTCTTAATTGACGAGCTAACTCGTCAATGGCGGGGAAAGAGTTAAACTATAGATGCGTTCATTGGACGAATGCGGTCTCAGTTTGTTTAAAAGGTCTGAATAGTGAAATAAGTCAAAAATAAATGACTCTAAACGGACTCAGATGTGATTCTTTTTGGAAGTTTACAAGAAATTACATTTATTCCAGGAAAGCCATTTGTTTATGTTGTTACTGTTGAAATCGTCCATACACGAGCATATGATCGATTCATAGTCATGTTTCTTTTTTTAAGTGATATTTTGGCCATTTTTGCCTTTATTTAACAGTGAGTAAGGAGAGGACAGGAAAGTACAGGGAGGAGAGAGGGGTATGGGATCGGCAAATGACCACAAGCCGGAAATTGAAAAAGCACCACATATCGGAGCGCTGCCCACTACACCATCGGCTTCGAGTCATAATCATGTTTTAATTGTTAAATGAGATCTTCAAACTGGTTCAAACCTGCAGTGTAGATGTCAAAGTAAGTGGGTTTGTTGGCGATGTTGCCCAACGGCTCCAACCCAGGGCCTTTTGCGGTCACTTTAGTGGGATCTCCCTGTGCTTTATCCACATCCACCTCAAATGGACTTTTTGGAATTTGCTGACCAGCGAAAAGCACAGTGACCTGCCGAATGCAAACATAAACACCATGAGCCCATATTTCACAGAAGAAAAAATAGTGGAAACACAGTTCTTTACTATATTTACACACACACACACACATACACACAACTACCTGTATACGATACATAACTTAATGCAAAAGCGCTGTATATGTCGACAAAGTTGAACAATTTTGTAGATTTACAACAATTTTAGGACTATTTTGGCTATTTTAGCGGTGATATTCATGTTATTCTGACCTTGTGAGGTCCCATGACTTGTGGTGTGTAGGTCACACTGTAGGTCTTCTTGGTTTCATTGAGGACAGGTTTGACCTCCTCTCTACGTCCTTCTGGGTCTTCAACATAGACCGTGACTTGTCCCTGACCCGCACTGTAGGTGTCCACCGTGAACACGGCCGGACGCATCACCCGGTTACCCGTCGGCTCAATACCTGTCAGCAGATACATAAAACATAAACAAAACAGAAGAACCAGAAAGCATCTCCACTTTCAGTACAAGGCTTTTAGGGTTGTGATATGCAAAATAAATTTAAATCACAGAGACGGATGGTATGTGTAAGCCAGGACATTGTAAAATACATTGCTGCAGGTCTTACATAAAACATCAAAGCAGGTAAATCATGGAAAAGTTTCAAACTAAAATAGGTTTGCTTTAACAGCCCTCAACAATTCAGATTCATAAAACCAGACCAGAATAAAAACAAAATTTATTGCTGCACTTTTAGATGTGTTTAATGGATGTGTGTATATTTATAAAATACACTTTTAGCTATGGGTAAAAGCACTAAAAGTTAACAGGTCGAACAATTTCCATGTGCTAAAACCACTTCAGTCACTTAAAAACCTTTAGGCAATAAATCTTAATTTTAGTCTCCACTTAAGGAGTCTTGTTTCAATATAGCAGCAGACAAAAATCTTAATGGATTGTCAACATAAAAAAAATCACTTGGTGAATTAGAAAATATGTAAAAAAAAAAAGGCAAATTACACTATTAAATTACACTTTTGTGTTGTATACTGTTGGTTATACCAGTAACATGCAATTACACATGTAGACCATTAGTATGCAGTGTCCATGTGCATGTTGACGCAAACAATGACGCATAAGTATAAATGAAAACTGGTACGTACAGCCTACGGCGTTGGTCCGACAAAGAAATATAAATCAGCCTTAAGATGTTGATGATACAGGTGGTTTCATCGGACGCACGCGCATTGCTATGGTCATGAGTTTGAAAGTAACTTAACTTTCGGTCTCGGTTTGTTTAATGGTCTGGCTAGTGGCTAAACTAGCTCTGGAACTTTTTACACCGTAACGTTAACACAGGGTAGTTTTTGATACCCTTTAGCTATGATTTGAACAAGGGCAGCATAACGATTAATCGCGATTAATCGTTTGCTAAATTAAAGTTTTTGTTTAGATCATATATGTTTGTGTACGATGTATAATAATTATGTATATATTAGGGCTGGGCAAAAAATTTGATTTTGCGATTAATCGAAAACGTGGTCGATTAAAAATCGATTCTCAAAGGCCACAAAACTTTTTTTATTAAATAACCTGATCCTGTTTGATCAAGGAATGCGACTGTTTTGACTTTTTTCGGCTTACATTTTTCATTTTGCATGAAAATTGTATTGTATTTAAAATAATTGTATGCATTTGAAAATTAGAGATTCTGGGTTCTGTTTTAATTTACCCAAGTGTACCTAAAATAAAAAAGTGTAATATACAGGTTGGTGGCTCTTAATTTTTTTGTAAATTTATGTTCACTGTTTTTTTACTAATAAAGTATTTGTATTAAATCTATATTCATTGAGTTGAATCGAGAATCGGGTATAAAAACCGGTCTGAGAATCGTAATCGAACCAAGAAACGAAATCGAATCGATACCTTATGAATGGAAATCGAATCGATCCGGAACATCTGAATCGATACCCGACCCTAGTATAAATAAATACACACACATGCATGTATAACTTTAAGAAAAGATATATATTTATATATAAAATATTTATGTATAATATAAATGTATACATGTAAACATTTCTTAAATATATACACATGCATGTGTGTGTGTGTGCGCACGCGTGTCTGTGTGTGTATTTATTTATATATACATAATTATTATACACTGTACACAAAGACATATGATGTAAACAAAAACTTTCATTCTGCAAACGATTAATCGCGATTAATCGTTATGCAGCCTTAATTTGAACTAAGATAATCTACTTGTTATTTATTTTGCTTGTTAACAGAAATAAACTACTTTGAAAGACATTTGTTGTTATTGATTATTTGCAGAAGTTTACAAGTTACGAAAGGCGTTTGTTTATGTTGTTACTGCTGAAACCGTCTATAAACAATCTTCTCATGCCGAGTTACTGATTCTGTGGAAAAACATCTATCGATAACAGAAAGTTTGACAAGGTCGAAGATAACTGTGATGTCTAGATGTGATCTGCATGTATGTGTGATGATCTGAGAAAATAAGAATCTTTAAAGATTACTCTTAAGATATCTCATTGTTTCTATGTAAACAAAACAACAGATACTACAGTCCTTCAGTTTCACTGACTCTAACCGGTTCTTACATCAAACACTGAAATCAGGAGATATCTGATCTCACCTGGGCCGTAGGCGCGAGCCTTCTTAGGGTTCAGTTTTGGTTTCAAAGGTGCTCCAGGTTTGAGTTTGGATTTGGGGAACTGAGACAAATACGTCATGACAGACTGTTCGTCCACACTGGGGTCAATGATCTCCTCAGGAGCAATAACCTGAAAACAGAGTTTAACACAGTCATTTTTTTATTATAAATATTTCACTTGTACTTTTGAGTTTTTCTAAAGTGTGTAAACGTTACACGAGTAACAAGCTGATTTACGGTCACAACAAACATAAACAGGTAATGCAGGTATTACAGGCCAAAACTCTTGTGTTAAAAACTTCTTTTTACCAAAAGTGGTGATCAAATGACAAGCTTTGCCTTTATACGCGCATGTTTGCATAATGTAGATGCATCTTTTTTACGGATAAACTGAAAGTGTTTATTGTTGTCATAAGACTTTTAGGTCTTAATTTTACAAAATACAGGACAGATGAAAGACAGACATCTTTTAGATAGTAGTTACCATGTTTTGTGTAAAACATGACATGATTTGAGCAAAAGGTGTGTGTTTGCTGAGGCGTGATTCATGAATCAGGTGTGGTGCATATTATATAAACTCTGTTTGTTTAATAGGAGGTCGTCACATTTCCATTGTGGCCATTTCTACTCTGTTCATACTGTGCAAACATCTTAAACACACACAAGGATTATTATTACCCAACACCCACCTCAAATCTTATCTCAGGTTGATGCTTACTCATTTACAGGAAAGCCAAGCTTTTAACTGGACTAGATGTTTGAATTTACCATGACAGTTTTATAAAGATTTTTGTAATCTCACGAGGGTCTCAAAGGTCCCCGGCTCACCTGTGGAATTCCAAGCCAATCGTCGGCGAGCTGCATGGCCTCTGTGGCATTTTCAACCGGCTTCCCTGCATCCCAGATCTCCCAGTCAGGACACAGTCCTTAAAAACACAAGACCAAACTATTTCAAACTGTGATAATAAAGCATTTTATATATTAACGAACATGCCATGACTACACTTCAGCATATAACTATTAATACTAAAAAGTAGATTTTACATTACACATACACACTTGTTAGATTGGGTTTGATCAAAATGAACTCTGGTCCAATTGATGTGTTTGTGTAGATCATTTAAGCACACAAACAAAAACAGGTGATAAGATGCAACCCCAAAAATTACACAATTTGTAAACACTGCTCATAGCGGTTATTATATCCTTGTGAATGCCCAGCAAAAAAAAAAGTCCTTTTTTTGGTTCGGACCAAAAGAACCAAGAAAACTAAACAAGTGTGAACACGACCTGAAACCATAATAACCCTACAATAAGTAGAAATAACAGTAACAGTTCTGAATACCTGAGCAATGTAAAATTATTAAAAGTTTATTATTACACTTTAATAATTATAAAATATCTGAAGTTGACAAAAAGAGACGCGGAAGAGAAGACAATGCTGAATAAAGTCGTAATTTTTGTTATTTTTGGACCAAAATGCATTTTTGACGCTTCAACACATTCTAACTGACCCATTGATGTCACATGGACTACTTTGATGATGTTTTTATTAACTTTCTGGACATGGACAGTATACCGTACATAGATTTTCAATGGAGGGTCAGAAAGCTCTCGGACTAAATATATAAAACATCTTAAACTGTGTTCTGAAGATGAATGGAGGTCTTACGAGTTTGGAACGACATGAGGGTGAGTCATTAATGACATTATTTTCATTTTTGGGTGAACTATCCCTTTAAAGCGATTCTCCGGTCAAATATAAAAATTTCCCCATGATATACTCACCCTCAAGCAATCAGAGATACAAATATCCATCATCTTTCAGACAAACACATTGAGTTATTGTAGTAAATGTCCTTGCTTTTCAAGCTAACAATGGTATAAACAGGGATCAGGGAACAACTTTGAAGCACAAAAAGTGTATCCATTCTTCACAGAAGTAATCGTCATATGGATTACCTCTGTGAAGGATGAATGCACTTTTTGAGGTGTTTACAGTCAGAAGTTGTTCCCCGATCCCTGTTTTCTACAACTATTAAGCTTGGAAGAGCAAGAACATTTACTAAAATAACTCACAAATGTCCATCATCTTTCAGACAAGTACATTTGATCTTGGATTGCTTAAGGGGGAGTAAATCATGGGGTAATTTTGATATTTGGCTGGAATATCGCTTTAAGCATATACTGTAAATGTACGTATACAATAAAGATTATTTTGAGAGCTATGAGGTCATAAGCTTAATGCAAATAAAATTATGAGTTTTTTTAAAGATTTAAAATAAGTCCATAGATAATTAATTAATTATAGCATGTTAAAATTGCCACTTTGTAGGCTTGAGCAAAAGTGTGCCGATTTTGGGTATGCCCTTTAAAGTGCAAATGAGGGGATGAAATGCAAACACTGATTGCAATGATGGTGGTTTGTTGAAATTGAAACGCAATTGCGCTGTCAATTATTATTTTCTCTCTCTTTCTGCACTAAATGGCAGCGCCATGGTTGGATAGTGCAGATTAAGGGGCGGTATTATTGTAATTGGCCTTGCTACCTACCTCACAAAACAGGCGAAATCTGAACGACCTTGCAAAGAAAAGTTTACTAAGTTATTCTTTTTCACATTATAGCACTTTTCACACATTCAATTATAGCACTTAAACATGGAAAAAGTCAGATTTTCACGCTATGACCCCTTTAAGTATAGATAGTGGTGCATTATTTAAAGAAATATGATATATATGGCCGGTGACCATTAGAGCACCAGTATCTAATGTACATGAAAGAAAGAAAACGTTGGACTAAAAGACTCCCAAACAAAGATACATTAATGATTTCTACAGAACAGAAGCACTCTCCCAGCTGTTTTCTGCTCAATTCAGCGTCTCTAGACAAACACGGACCAAACAAACCCAGCTGTCCGTGAACAACAATGGTTGTACAAGTTAAATGCTTTGCATACTAACACCTCCGCACACGCATAATCCACTTGTAATGAATGAAACATCCGAAGGTCCAAACGCTCACCTGGTGCGCAGCTGTCCACCAGAGCCCCAAGAGCCCTACCGTTCCTCCAGTCCTGGCTAAAGTTATTAATGGGAAGGTCGGGCACTTTGTTCTGGATCCAGCCGAGCAATCTCTGCTTGGGCGTCTGTTTTTTGGCTTCGTCGTCGTCTTCATCCTCCCACACGGGCATTGAGATGGAGTAGTGGAGAATGAGAGTCCACACCAGACCCAGGATCAACTTCAGATTCCCATCCACGATGGCTTTGCTGTCTGTTGATAAGAATACATAATGCTGTCAGAAATGAGAGCAGCAATAAGACTGATAGATGTATGTGTAAGGTAATATCATTTGGTAGATCTGACAGTTTAAACATCTCTTAAATGAGGTAGTGTCAGGGTTCCCACATCTTAGTTAACTTCAAATTCAAGGACCTTTCAAGGACTTTCCAGGTCTAATACCCTCAAATTCAAGGACTAAATGTGGGGACATTTTAAGTGAGAACAAGGTTACATCGTGTTACCTTTTAAGATACATTGTTACAGTTCCCTTTCAAGGGAAGTCGCGCTGCGTCACTGCGGTGACACTTTGGGGACGCCTCCAAGTGTGCCTGAATGGGTATATCAAATTCAACCAATGGTGAGGCTTAACGACAAAGACAGGGTGACGCAGAAGGCAGAAAGTATATCGCTATCTGAAATATTGCTAAAGATGGCGTTTCAGGGACGCAGGAAGTATGGCAAGGGAGACGCAGCGTCTCGTTCCCTTCTCAGGGAACAACAGTTACATACTTAACCCGAGACGTTTCCGTGTGTCAAACACAACTATGCAAAAAAGCATTTTGATATGAATCAACATTCGCATACAGAAGATATAAGCATTTAAAGCGAACAGTTTAGCATGTGTGCTTAAAAGGCTAGAAATTTTAATGATATTATCCTATACTACACAGGGAATAATATGGATTTTTTCCAAAAAACTTGCATAAAATAGATTCAAGCACTTTCAATTATGTATCTATGCACATGTATATTTGTAAAAACTTCCCATGGCCTTGAATTTTTTTTCCCGAGATTCACAAACTTTCAAGGATTTCAAGGACCCGTAATGCACTTGTGAGAAATCGAGTTTGGTGTTTTAATGAAAGGGGACAGTTTTGAATCCAGCCTAAATCATTTATAAGACCAATTTCCAATCCATACCAAATACTGCAGCACAGCCATACCATAAATGGCCACAGACAAACGAAAACGTGTGTAAAACCCAATACAAGAGCAAAGTGCAAAGTCTATGGATACAGTAAGAGTTCCTGTAGCTTAATTGGTTGAGGATTGCATCAACAACGCAAAAAAGTTATGGATTCAACCCCCGGGGAACAAACATATATAGCCCTAAATGCACCGTGAGACACTTTGGATAAACGTGTCTGCCAAATGCATAAATGCAGAATGTAAAAGACAAAATGTTCACTTCTTTAAATCCAGGTATGAACAAAATCAATAATGTCTGCCTGATAACACCACCACTAATGACTCTGGCTTTAGCAAACATAAGCAATAAATTGAAAATAAACTGGGTGGAGTGATGTGTACGGGAATGACTCAGTGTTTTATGCTGGTAAATTTACTTTTGGGGTGCTTGACGGTACCAGTAAACAATATAAGATCAACATCGCATCCATTAAAGAAGTATTTGAGCATGCGGTCCATATTAGGTCCGGTATCAAATTATACTTACAATAATTTCCAGTGAAATCATGCACGTGTACACGGGAGATACCGTAAAAACAAACTTTATTGGTCGCCTGCTCGTTTATCAAGGAAACGAGGTGATAACTCAGGAGTGAAAACAGTTGGGCAAACGTGAAACGGTTCGGTTTAAGACAAAGGAAATGTTTCCAAAAGGGATGGCAGCTGTTAGCGATTATGAACACTGAGACCCATCACGGTCCAGACCAGCATACACAGCATTCACAGCACAGACACCGAGACTGCAGCCCGAACCCGCGGCCGTCGCTCTATCGCATTTATTGCAGGATAGAGAGAGTGAGGGTGTCTCAGACGCATGCATGAGTCCTGCGTTATCAGCAGCCCGCGCAAAACATCCGTCCACTCGCTGCACAACAACCAGAAGATCAGCTGAACTTTAACACACACTGCTAAGCAGGAGATCAGAGCCGACATCCAGCTACACCAGACCGAGTTTGGTTTACATCGCTCATGACTCAATGTCTTATTTCTAATAGCAGATGTGAAATTCCAGAGTCTTGTGGATGGTGATGTTTATATTATGCGTTTTGGAAATGGGGAGTGACTCAAAGTAGAAACAGTACATAACTATGAATAACACCCAGGGCAGCAAGTTAAACCACTTAATACCACAAATGTGCATATCACAATACACATATGGCAATGGTTTGCAGTAACTGAATTATTTCAATACTTAAAAATGTGCATAGTCAAAGTCTTGGGTTGACGCAGACAGCAGTGACTAGTAAGACAAATCCCGCATTTACTGGGTATGGGCAAGAGTAATCGATTGCTTGAGTACTTGAACGTGGAATTGACGATCGATCATGAAAACGATGGGTTTATGAATTTTTTTTGTGATTATGGCAGCATTTGGATATCTGGTTAGCGTTACAAGCACAGTAATGACTGAACGACTGAAAACATTTGAAAGATTTGAATCTGATACATGTATTTGTGTCTGCAATGCAAGTGGAAAGACTGGAAATTCCAATGTCCGTATTTAATTGAAAAGCAACATTGGCAAATGATGTCAACTCAGGTGAACACCCCCCGTGATTGCATGGCTCTTCTTAGCAGTGCAATGGAGGACGACGACAGGTCCGCTTAGTGTATTAATGCTAAAGTTTACAGAAAGAAAAACTTGGATTTATTGTTATATACTTTTCAGTTTTTAAATATATTTTTATTTAAACTGATTTTAAAAACTTCAAGCATTATTGGGTGATTCTCACGAAATCCAGACTTAGAAGGTGTCCAGCATCAGATTTTTTTTAAAAGCCCTTGAAGCTGATTTTTTTTGCACATATAAGATTAAGGTCTGAACTTAATATAACCATTATTTTTAGTGTATTTAAAAAATAGTTCCCATAGAATCATTTAAATTTTTTAGATTAACATTATCAAAAATTATCATTACCGCAACATGATATTAAATTAAATGTATGCATTTATAAACTCATGTTTCGGTAATGAGAACTAAAAAGTTGTACTATGACTAGGGATGGGACGATTACCGGTTTCACGATTAACCATGATAAAATGTCCTGACGGTTAGTATTATCGTTTAAAATGTAATTATCATTACAACCGTTTTTGATTACCGTGATTTTGAAAACTCGCGGTAAATCCTGTCCAGCCAGAATCAGCTTGACGCAGGCGCTCGCATGCAACATTTAGTTTTTGTGCGAGAAGGCGTGGCGGATGCAGTAACAGGTGCACTGTGTTTTAATGCGTTGCTTATGTGTGCATTTGATGTTCTTATTTAAGCTACTGTTCATTAAAACAGGTTCATACATCTCAGGGCTCCATGTTAATGTTAATTTAATGCAGGGGTGTCCAATACGACCAGTCATTCGCAAATGCAATGCCGGTACATCGCCTATAAGTTAATAACTGTGTATGCTGCTCCGCGCCTCCACGAGCTTCGGAAAGCAAAGCGCCAAATTGGCATTATGGTCTTAGAAACAAGTCTTTTTGAGTTGCTGCGCATTTCTTCTCAAGTGTGTTTTTATAAATCTTATGCCTGCCCGCTGCAGCGGAGTCGTCTAACTTCCGAAATTTGGATGCACATACATGCTGGAGTTGATCCACACGTACGGTGTATGTGCGCGCGATCGATCGACCAACCGAACGAGAGAGAGATGCTTCTGATAATGTTGTCATTTTATTTCATCAAAACCGCATCTCCGCTATTCCGCTATAAGGACTCAGCATGTACTCAAGGATTTTTTTAACTCCTCAAAAAGAATGGAGTAATGATGACACAGCCCTAAATTCAACGTAGAGATAGTCCTCCTAACACACATTTAAAGTGTTATTAAAAAATGTAACAGCTTTATCATTTTAAAAGTAGATTGCCACACAAAAAAGGCTGGACACCCCTGATTTAATGTTTATGCTTTAAAAAGTGCATATAGCTGCTAATTGTATTTGTTGTTTGCTGATTTTCAAAAATAAAACTTGTTAAAATGTTTTCAGTGTGTGTATCAGTTCTTTTTGAACATTTCCATCTCAATTTAAGAAAACCATGATAATATTGATAACCGTGATAACTTTGGTCACTATAATCATGATATGAAATTTTCTAACCGTCCCATCCCTAACTATGACAAACAAAATTTCAACTTTTTTTTGGAGAGAAAAATAAGAACTGCTGGTAGCCATCTTGAGTGTCACAGTCAATTATGTCCCTTCCAACTATTTTTTTTGAAATGTTAGTTCCTTGAGGGCTTAAACAATGATTGAAAATTGTTGCGGAGGATGAGAAAATTAGTCTAGGACACATTTATATTCCTTATTATCATCTCTCCGTTTACCAATGATCACCAAATACCACATGTTTCTTTACTGTGTAAATGTTTATAGTATAACATGCACTGAAGCTTTTTATTTTTTAATTAGAAATTTTCCATGTCAAAGAACCCAAATCCAGTCATGGACACGTTGCAGTAATGACAATTTTCCCCTTTAATGTGGAAAAAACAACAAAATTGGTTTATATGATGTCATTTGAAATCATGTGCAAAATAGTACATGAAGAGATGTTTGTAACTGCTTCTTATTTTGATACTCTTTCTTTGCATGTACTTTTTTATCAAAATGTTTCATGACACCTCATAAGTCAAATTTTGCGAGAATCACCCTATTGTAACATTTATCAAGTTACTGTTTTTTTTCTTCAACCTTGCAGATTGACAGTAATAACCATTTTCAAAAAAGTGCTGTGTATCCAGAAACAAGGTACATTTCGGAAACAAAAAATGTATTTAAAACCACACTGTATATTTGTACAGTGATTGAAATTAGGCAACCGTCTTGCTTCCTCTTACAGCACTAAAAAAAGGTCAAAATTGTTTTAGCAAATTGTTGGTAAAGTATAATGCAGTTACCCTAAAGCCAAAAATGTACTTTACAGAAGTACACAAACACAGCTGAAAGTCTTTTGAATAATTCATGTGCTTTAAATGGCAAACGCGGTGTTAAAGTTGCACAGCAGGACTCTCTGAACTTCTGCTCTGCCCGACACAGCTGTACAGACTGTAAATGAAAGAGAAAACAGAAACGCAGTCTAAAAGGAAACATTCAGAAAACAAAAGCGTGTGGAAAAAGTTTTCACAGCTAGAGGAATGTGTTCATGTTTAACAGATAAATATGGTTTTTAATCTCACATTATAACATGATCATCTTGATCAAGATATTGCTTCCAAAAAAGATAGTAAATGGAGAGCATTTTTTAACAGGCAAAAGGAGGGCTGCATGGTCTCATCCCAAAACTCAATGTACTGCCCAGCCCTAGTATGCATGCTTAAAAAACAGGATTGACCCGGTGACCGGGCTGCGTGGGTCAGTCCACGGCCTTCACCAGTACCAGACAGCCGTGTGGAATGTTCTGGCAAGACCGTGTGAAGCTCAATGCCAGTGCATCTCAGGACTGCTGGTACACGACCGAGTATAATTCATTGTACAGCAAGGATAAAAGCACCGCCTTCCTGACGTTCCTGCTTAATGAGATCTCCATAAGGAGCCCCCCACCATCAAATGCCCCCTGAGCGAGGGGAACAGCTTAACAATAAACCACTGACCGTCTGCATTGAGGCCAAAAGAATAAAGGTTTCCATGACAGCAAGAGTCTCCATGAATAAGCAGCAAGCTTTGGAAAGTTGCTTATAAACAACACGCACAGTGCACACTTTGTGTTTACATGTTGTCCATGCTGGGCTGACACTACGAATGCTTTTTAGCACATCAACATAGCACGAAATATAAAATCTTTTACACCAAATACATCACAAAAAAATTGACCTGAACCATTCTCAAGTTGATGGTAATACTCTTATGATCTGTATCAGATTTCAACTGGAGAATGGATCCAAACAGAGGTCTAAAAACAGGGACTGGATAAGGGGTCCAAAATTTTGTCCAAACGCTGACATAATTGTATTACGACATACAAGCTATCAGCATTGTGTTACACCCTATTAGTCAGTCTTAAATAGACACTTCCCTACAGTACAAATACAGTATATTAAAGTTTTGTGTGTATACTCAAAGATAAAATGTAGCTGAGGCATAAAAACAACAGTGAAGAAAGACAAATCAAAGCTGGGGCAAATCTCATACAAATTTTGGCCAGAATAGCCTGCAGATGATGAAAGCATACAGTCTTTAAATAGGTTATATGTGAGATGATATAATAGGCTTATTGGGTAATGAAAAGGGAAACAGTCATTCGTTGATCAGAAATAATGATGTTAAATGGTTTAAAACAGTGACTAGTTTTTATTTTCTGATTATTTGCTAATGGTTGTGCTTATTATTTACACATAGCCCAATGCAGAGCACAAATGATGAACTCGCATATACTGTCCACGGTTTTCATTTAGTTGCATTAAATGACAAACACGTTCTTATGGACGCATTATTCGGTGCTGTGATGAAGATATAAATATTATGACAGTGCCTGTAGTGGTTTTGAATGCGGCTGATGTTGTATTTTAATGGTTTCTGGATGAAGGCAGATGGCTGACGTGTTGACAAAGTTCAGGGAAAAATTTCCTAATGTCAAGTTTAAAACGAATTCGCACTTAAAGGTGCAGTGTGTAAATTTTAGCGGCATCTAGTGGTGAGGTGCTGGTGGATTGCAACCAATGGCTCAGTCCACTGCTTAGCCCTTGTTTTTTAATCACATACAGAAGCTACAGTAGCTGCCACCGGACAAACATGTTATCGGAGACAACTTAGTAAAAAAAAAGTTTGGCCATTAAGGGTTTCTGTAGAAACATGGCGGCACAAAATGTCCACTTCCATGTAAGGCGACCCTCGGTATATGTAGATAAAAACGTCTCATTCTAAGGAAATAAACACATAACGGTTCATTATGAAAGGTCTTTATACACCACTGATATTATAGTTTTGTATATTATTTTGGATTTCTGTCAAGAGAATCTTCTAAAAGTTACACACTGCACATTAATGGTACATGACAAAAACAAAAAGGCACTTCAGTTACTGCGGTATAGACGGTTTCATCAGACCCACGTGCAGTGACGCAATTACGTGTCTGGTCTAAACTTCACTTCCGGTTTCAGTTTTTTTTAATTGGTCTGACTAGTTGCTAAACTGAACTCTTGAACAAATACCTCATCGAAAATAACAAATGTTATTTCAAGTTTTGCTTGTTATATAAATAAACTACTTTAAAAAGACTTTGTTGTTATTTATTCATAGTGGAGTTTACCAGAAGTTACGTGTTGACCACAAAAGCCGCTTGTTTATGTTGTTACTGCTGAAACCGTCTATATAGATGCATTTAAAGTGTTTACATGGCCGCATACTGCGATTAAAAACTGTGTACGCCACCTGTTTTAATACGATTATACTTGTGAGCAATATTGCTGAAATACAATTATAATCGCATTATGAGGGTGCATGTAAACATGGGTCAACGAATATATGAAGAATCAGCCAGTAAACCGTAAATTTTTATAAGAACTTTTTAAACACCTTTTTTTATAGAATACTGTAGTTCCTCTATACAGTAGGGTTATCCAAACTGGGGTTTGTGAAACCCTGGTGGTTTGCATGGGAAATGCAGGGCATTCGTGAGTTGAAAAACTATTTATTACAGAAGTTTCAGCAGTAACAACATAAACAAGCTGCTTTCGTGGAAAAAACATAACTATCGGTAATCTCCGCTAAGAATAAATAATAACAAAGTCCTTTTATGCTGCGATTTATATGTAAAGTCAATGCAAAGACGCAATTAGGCATCCTGCAGTGCGTTCCGCGCGAATTGAGCGTTGCCGTGGGAAATGTGCGAGTAGAAAAATCTGAATTTCTGCGCCACGTTAACCAATCAGGACCTTGCTGTAGTAGTGAAGTGATTACAGGAAGCGAGCGTAGTCTCAGCAGAGTCGCAGAAGCCCCTCCCATGACACGGATTTCCATGTGAATGTCTTGAATGACTAGAATTTCACATGCGGCTTTCACACGCG
Organism: Misgurnus anguillicaudatus; assembly: GCF_027580225.2. Taxonomy (NCBI): domain Eukaryota; kingdom Metazoa; phylum Chordata; class Actinopteri; order Cypriniformes; family Cobitidae; genus Misgurnus; species Misgurnus anguillicaudatus. The sequence goes on along the minus strand of NC_073350.2, from coordinate 31,459,286 downwards.
AATGAAGCGAGTAAACTCAAATGTTCAAGCGTCCAACTATGCGCAAATAGCGCGTTTTGCCGCCTCTACCGCGGCTGGTGTAAACGCAGCATTAAAGTAATTTATTTATATAACAAGTAGGGATGCACCGATATGGAAATTTTGGCCGATACTGATAACTCTTTATAGTTGGGGGCCGATAACCGATATATATAGGCCGATAAATATTCATATTTTCACAATGAAAAACTCCCAGACTGCGGACATCTTGTCTTTGCGCTAGACTAGCATACTCTTCTTAAGCCTGCAACACGTGTCATCTTTGTGCTATGTCACAGAAAGCACCAATCAAAACTTCACATGGCCAGCAATGAGCAAGTGAAGTGGTTCAACAAACCAAAATTATCCATAATTTATCGGCTTTCATTTATCGGCCTAATTTTGCTATCAGACCGATAACCGATAATATTAAAATAAGCAGTTATCGGCCGATAACGATATGTCGGCCAATATATCGTGCATCCCTAATAACAAGCAAAATAAACAACACGTAGATTACCTAGAAAACCAAAGCATTTGTTATTTTCGACGAGATATTTGTTTAAGAGTTCAGTTCTCAACTAGTCAGACCGTTAACCAATCAGGACCTTGCTGTAGAAGTGAAGTGATTACAGGAAGCGAGCATAGTCTCAGCAGAGATGCAGAAGCTCCTCCCATGATGCGGATTTCCGCGTGAATGTCTCGAATGACAAGAATTTCACATGCGGCTTTCACACGCGAATGAAGCGAGTAAACTTAAATGTTCAAGCGTCCAACTATGCGCAAATAGCGCGTTTTGCCGCCTCTACCGCGGCTGGTGTAAACACAGCATTAAAGTAATTTATTTATATAAAAAGCAAAATAAACACCACGTAGATTACCTAGGAAACCAAAGCATTTGTTATTTTCGACGAGATATTTGTTTAAGAGTTCAGTTCTCATTAAACCATTAAACAAACAGAAACCGGAAGTAAAGTTTCGACCAGCACGTGCGTCCGATGAAACGGTCTATAATTAAATTAAAAAATAAATAAATAATTTTAAAATAAATCAAAATAAACCACTTACTTACAAAAAATATGTCTTTTATTTGTTTAGCATGAATGTCATACAACCATTGCACAGAACTATAAAATATATTAGAAAATTGACAGTTACGATATTTATGTACTAAGAAAAGACAATTACCAGATGAAGGTCCCATAACAAGTAATAATAACAACAATAACTGTGTAAAATATTATTGAGTAAAACTTAAAAACGGATGAAAAATAAATGATTTTGAAGTTAAACATGCAAATGTGCTATTAAATTACCAAAATACAGTAACTTTTGAGGAGTTACTTCAAATACTGTAAATAATTGGGGTCAAGGTTGAAAAACCTCTGCTCTACAGTATAAAACTCAAGGTCATTTTTCTTATGATATCGGGAGAATTACTATTGACATCTATTTGGAAACCATCCTAGATACATCAAGACCGCTTATGACACTGAGTTATGATCTGCCCAGCCCGCTCCAGCTGAACATTACCCAGAGTAACAAACTGACACTATGAAGAGCAACCATCACGCATTACGTCATTTTTAAAGTGAAATCAAATGTAACGTGTTAATATCAAATCTCTGCATTCAAAGTCCATAAATTCCCGAAGCCTGTCTGCCCAATGAACCACAAAAGTTTCAACATTCTCAAAAGGAGTACGAGCTGATAATGAAAAAAAGATTGAAAAATTAAGTGGCTATTGTAAAAGGAAAGGAAACAATGAGGGTGTAAAGATATAACCCTGCACACCTCATGTCAAGAAAACGCTAACAAGTTAATAAAAGATCAAGTCTGTAACGTTCATTGCTCCATTATTTCATTCTTTCCTCTGCTGGCGTTTCCCCCGAGGCTCTGCTTTCATGAGATTAAGTGAGAATAAGAGGCAGGAACGACAGATTTCCTCAGGGTGGGTCTCCTAAACTCAACCAACCATTACGCCAACCACTTTCTCAGGCTGAGACATACAGTGAAGGTTTACCCACAATCCCACATGTGGGCTGCAAAGATTTCCAGTGTCAGATCTTTCCATACAGAAGGTTTAGTTAAAAAAAAACTAGATTAGAAGATCTGCAGAAGGAAGGAACTGAAATCATTCAACTTTGATAGCCTATATCTTCCTATAAAGATACTTCATCTTATAATAGTGACGTAATTACTTTCCACTGGTATAAATAATGAAAATAATCCTGAATGATCAAATTCAACAGAGACTACAGGCCAAAAGGGAAATGTATGGTTCACTGTGACTTTTCAACAGAAATTAGATTATCTAAACCTGTCAAACGCAAGACCTGCATCTAGAAATCAATTTTAACCAGAGCGGATCATTGCGGACACAAATAAAGACTACACCCAAAACCTTCTCCTCAAACCACATCCACATGACATCTCTGTCCTTGATCTAAGGAGGTGGTTCTCACAAAACCTGTTAGCATGTTCATCACAAAATCAAGATCAAGAAATTAAGAAATCAAAATCAAGAAATAAGAAAAAAATAGAGACTTAACGATTTTGTCAATCCGTATAGCAAAACGACCAGTAAACCCAAAAAATAAAAAATAATTCGCTGTAGGTCACTTTGGATAAAAGTGTCCACCAAATCAATAAATTTAATGTTGTTTGGGTGAACATTGCAAGGTATTGGTGAGAATTTGATATACAATATGCAATACGGTAATACTTAACGTTTGTAATGAATTTGTATTCAAATTATATTAGAATGTATTTAAAAACAGAAAATGTTTTTGGAAAAGAAAGCATCGACCTAAAGCTCTGACTATATGAAGAGTTTGGTTCCAAAACGCAATAAATCCATTTTGACTAACTTTTGTAAAAACGTGTTTCCTATACCAAGAAAGTGACAAGATGAAAAACACCATTTTCTGTTACAAACTTTCACAAATCATCTTTAGTTTATAATAACAACATTAAAATTTAAATCCATAATTTGATTATCAAAGATTTATTATAAAAACTGATTATTTTCTCCGCAAAATGCAATAAATCTATTAAATCAATATATAAATGTGCATTCATCTTTGCCATTTTATATTCATTTAGTTGACTAGTGGTATACACCGATTTTCATTGACTTATAATGGAAAGTTTTTCATAAGATCCGATGGGGTCAATGTGTAAGCATGACAGAAGCTTGATGCTGTCGTGTGTGAGCCGGCATTTTTTCTTCGCTCGAGTGCCTCTCGCATAAATGATTCGATTTTGATGGGTTATGTTTCTTCCCCAACACAGAAAACCACCACAGGTTTATCAATGCCAACAAAAAGTATTATTTTGTTTTTGTTTGTTTGTTGATCAAGTACAAAGTAGATGAGGATTCTTTGTGTATTCAAAGGGCCGCTATTAATGTTTACATTGCATGGAATGGTGCGCTGTGATTGGTTTGGTGGATTTATTGCGTTTTGCAGAGAAGGAGGACTGGCGTTTGTCGCGGTTTGGAGAAAAAGGAAGAAAATATGACAGAATAACACGGCAAATATCAGATTTTAAGTAAAATTAAGAATGAACTTTTTAATACTGACCAGATACAACACTGATTTTGGCAGTAACAGTTTTTTTAAATGGCGTTTTGGAACCAAACTCTTCATATGTACATTTCTATATAAAAAAGTCATTCAATTTTTGCATAGCACTGCAATTTGTATATTGCAATATGAACGTTTACAATGTTTGTAAGGGTTGCAACATATATCAAAACCATAGAAACAAAAGTGAAAATGAACTACAATGATTAACCAATTTTTAATTATTAAACTTTGAAACAATGTAATAATAGAAATATTTCCTGCATGGCAGTATCAGGTTATCATGTTTAGGTAAGAATTAAAATCAGCTTATCCGCCTTTATATTTCACAGAGATAAAGGATTTAGGATTCATTACTTGCGTGTGTTACTACAGAAACAAAGCAAACAGAAAAACAACAATACAGGAGGAAGTGGAGGGGGGTTTGACCGTTTCCACACAATCCTGTTCATATCGCCAAATGGTGACACCAGTCGACCTGCTTAAGGCCTGAGGCACTTCTGCAAAAACAAGCTTATTATTTCCTCTCGCGTCTCACGCTGGTCACAGGCACTCGACTGATGTTGAATGTGTGCAGGTTTTATAGTTGTGCCTACAGGTAAGGGAAGGGGTGGTGAACACACCTGTGCCTCAGGACACAAGTGAAAACATCAGGTGAAGAGTGACTGATCAACAAAACTGCTTTGTTTAAATACACTGCTTTCACTATTACACACTATTAAAGTATGTGAACCCCTAGGAATTAACTGTTTTCTACAGGGATTTGCCATAAAATGTGATCAGATCCTTACAACAATAGACAAACACAATGTGCATAAGCTGACAACACAAATAATTCTAGTTTCTTTTGCGAAAACACCCATTAAACATTCACAGTGCTGGAGGAAAATGTAAGTGAACGCATAGACTAATTACTTTAATGAAAGCGAATTTGTGTCAGAAATAAAATGAGTTCAAAGGTGTGCTTTAGTGATACTTTGATTGATAAAAACGACACTCAAACATTTTACAATTGCTGTTCTTAAGAAGCATCAGTTCTTATGAACCACACCTTTCTAAAGATATCTGATCAAGAGTTGCAGTCCATAAGGCTGAAAAGGGATACAAAACAATCACAAAATATTTAGACATCCACAGTTAAACAAATTTTCTTTCGTCTTATACAGTAGCTACCCTTCCTAAAAGTGGGCGCACAGACAATATGACTCCTAATCCACAACGCAGAATAATCAATGAAGTTAAGAAAAACCTATGGCAGAAAACTACGAAGGAAGCCGCTGCTCTCCCAAAAACATATAAAAGAGCGCTTGTCAATGTTTAAATCCTTTTCGAGCAGCAAGAATGGCTTAAATTTAAAAAACCTGCAGCAATCGGGCATGCAAAAGTGCGTACGTCTGCTCAGACCCTGACGTGACGCAAAGCATTTTCCCACATGAAAGACAGTTTTTATAAATATGGAGATTTTTGCGTACGCACACTTTACGATCAAATCTGTGCATACACACGCTTGATAAATGAGGCCCCTGAAGTTTGCAAAAGAGCACCTTGGCAAACCCAAGTGCTACTGGGAAAATATTTTATTATAGATTTTTATAGATTGATGAAACAAATGTTGAATTGTTTGGAAAAAAATACCATGGTGCAAAAGGGGCACAGCTTACCAACATCAAAACAGTGAAGTAGGATGGAGGGAACATCATGATTTGGGCCTAGACCACTTGCCATTATCAAGGGGAAAATTAATTCCCAAGTTTGACAAAATATCCTACAGGATAAGGTCAGTGTGGCTGTCCGCCAGTTGAGGCTCAGTAGAAATTGGTTGATGCAGCAGGACAATGACCTTAAGCATCGTAGTAAAACCAGCCGCGTTTGAGGCATCAAATTCGGGTCTACCACGTCTAGTTTGCCGCTTGAACATTTTGAGTTTATTTGCTTCATTCGCGCGTGAAAGCTGCACGTGAAATTCTAGTCATCAAGACATTCACACGGGAATTCGCGTCATTGGAGGGGCTTCTGCGAGTCCGCTTGCATCCTGTTATCACGTCACTACTAGAGCAAGCTCCTGATTGGTTAACACGGCGCGATTTTCCACCAAAGTTTTAATTTTTCAATGTGCCGTTTGCCGCGGCAACGATCAATTTGCGGAAATCGCATGAACTACAGTAGACGGCGCGAATGATGCGGAATTGCATCTACCGTGCCGCGCTAAACGCCTCATTCGCGCCGCGAGACCTCCAGATGCGCCTCAACGCGTCTGTCTTCACATGGTTGAATAGTGGTTGAATCCCAGTTTGCATACTATAACATAAATTGCATACTATAATACCATCAACCCTATAATACCAAAATGCAAAATAAGTACTGGGGAATGATTATGTGGATTTTAAACCATTAAATAAATAATAAACTAAGCTGAGATTACTAGATAGTTAAGAGTCATGATTATTTCAGTGTTGGGTAAAGTTACTTTTAAAAGTAATGCATTACAATATTAAGTAACTCCCCCAAAAAGTAACTAATTGCGTTACTTAGTTACTTTTCAGGGAAAGTAATGCTTACGTTACTTTGAAGTTACTTTTGCGTTACTTTTTCTTACTCGGCTGAGGCTTGATCTCTTTCAGGCCTTGCAGGTGTTTTTTATGATCGCAAAAATGTCAAACTCAGGCCTGCCATCATCATTTCTGACTCAAACTGTTTCAAACGGAATGCGTAATTCTACGTTAATATGTTCAATTTAATTCAGTACATTATTTTATTTTTAAATTGAATGAAATTTAAACTGAAAAGTAACTCGCATTACTTTTTTAAAAAAAGTAACTCAAATATTAATGTGTACATTTATGAAGTAATGCGTTACTTTACTCGTTACTTCAGTAAAGTAATATTATTACGTAATGCACGTTACTTGTAATGTGTTACCCCCAACACTGTTTATTACAACAGTTGTACGAAGAGCAGGGCATGAAATTAACACCCGACCACGCGCCAAATGCGGGTGGATTTTGTAATTGGCGGGTAACACTGTCAATCTACTAGCCACATTGGCGGGTAGCCAATGCGAATCAGTTATGCGCGGGTCATTGTATGAACAACCCACTACCGACCGACATTTTCAACTTTTCATAGATTCGGCTCTTTCGGCTCCGGCTCTACATTTTAGTGATGGCAGTCCGGCTCTTTTCATAGATTCGGCTCTTCTGGCCTCTACGGTCATAGATATGTAAGTCTACGGTCCCACCCCTGCCTGCGTTGAAGATTCGGCTCTGCTCGTTCGGTACAAAGAATCAGCTCTTAGAGCCGGCTCGTTCGCGAACGACCCATCACTATAACCCGCCCGCAATTGTTGAAAATAGTTTTTAAACTCGACCGACTGACCGCGTCCTGAATATCATTAAAATATTTTTGGATGACTCGTAACCGGCACCCGCTCATTTTTTATCAACCTGCGCATATCACTGATGCAAATTGAGTGATTCATTAAGAGGATGCGCCTTCTGTTTCGCAACGTTCATACGATTGGAAAGAAGATGAGGCACTTCTCTGACTACGTTTGGATGTGCGAGTAAGTATTAAACTGTTGGTGATGGGAAGAGAATGCAATGCTGACATAGGCTACTGTACAATCACAGTTGCACAGATGTGTAGTGCTGCTGTGACGGATCAGAACTCTTGATGTGTAAACTTTAAAGAGAGTTGCGCTACTATGCCATATACTGTAGTACATTAACATACATTTTGCGAATAGAGTAATGAAAAACAACGTATGTGCGGGGTTTATGTGCGCAGTTTGTGCCCCCTCTGTCTCTGTGTGCGTGCACGGGTTTAAGGGGACTCAATAGGGCACATCGGAGAGACGCGTTCCTAAAAGCATGCGTACATAAAATTTTTCTGCTCTTGACAGGGCACATATAAACAAAATTATCTCAACAGTATTCATTTTCTAATAAAACATTTCTTTATGTCTTAAGTGTATTTATAGAGAGTCAAAAACCAGTATGTGCTGGTCTTAAAGAGACAGTAACCTCAATTAACCTACTTAAGTCTGGTCATTAATGTTAATCAAACAACCTAAGACAAAGAGAAATTCACTTTTGTAGATCTGAAAAAAAAATATTTAATTCATACAATAAAGACAGCGTTATCATTCACTATTCAGGCAAAAAAAAAACTGGCTGGTAAAAAGTCTCTGTGGCAGGTGGATTTCTAAATCCACCTGCCACAGTGGCTGGTGGTCAAAAAAGTTAACTTCAGGCCCTGACGAAGAGACTTTGAATGACAAGTGTTGTGTTTCAGCAGGAATGTTAAGCGCTGGTTTCTGCCGAGCACAAGTGATGTAGAAAAGTTTCAGTTCAGGAGTCAAGATGCCGATCAAAGAGATGGAGGAAGTGTCAGTAAATAAAGATTCAATCAGTCTTCTAAACGTATTGAGTATCAAGTTTCCCTCATGTGTTGAACAAGGCAAATAAAAAAACTTGAAGGTTTTAAAAAAAGTTTTTCTCTGTAAAATAAATACAAAGACTACAATGAACTAGGGGTGGGCAGTATGAGCAAAAATTCATATCAAGGTATTTTTCACTCTCCAGCCGGTATAACGGTATTACGGTATGTTGCCTTATGAGATAACACATTTTGGATTCACACTGTAGTAAACCTTATTTAAATTACGGACAAAATTTTTATTTTTTAACCTTATGTTACTAATAAGTGAGGGATTGGACATAAACATGTTTTTTTATCTTTTCCCATTTTTTCCTTTAAAAGTGCCATTGTGTGGATGGGTGGACTCATCTTCTTATGCATATTGTCACTAATATGGGAAGTATGAAAGTCTGGAAATTGGTATGATCATTTGCTGGTAGGCTATGTGCCATATTACAATGCTTTACGCTACATCCAACAACTTTAAAGCTGTGTGCTGTGTATATCTTTTGTCTGTTTGATTTATTAATATACAAAGAACAAGATTTTCTTTTTGTTGTTAATATGAACATCTGATGGGAGATACCATCTCACTTTAAATAAGTATTAATCCCTGACCGCATTAATGAATGCAGTTTATTAATACAAGTTAGTTATATTAATAAATGTATTTATTGCATTTAATTGCATTTAATTTAATTAACCAGCAGATTCACATTGCCAAAAACACTCCACTCATACGTTTTTATGCGTAAATATGCACTATGTATTGTTTAATAGCTTCTCTAATTAATAAATCTGCATTAAGAAAACGAAATTTACCATTAAAGGCTGTTTTTAATGTGTTTGGTACGTTGCTTACGTTATCCGCTAAAGCACTCTGAAAGCGCTATTTAACCGTAACTCCTCAACCATTTGCGCTATCAAAAAAGGAATGGTTCCTAAAAGAAGATAAATTGCACTTTTTGCCAAATTATGATTTATTACGGTAATTTCTTGCTTTCCGTCCTTCAATCGCTTTTACCTGGAGAGCGCGTGCAGGGCGCAGTAGAGAGAGCAGATCTGAGTGAAAAGGGAGTAACACCGTTAAACGCCTTTGAAGCAGTGAGGTAAAAAAAAGCCTCCTAAATGTATAACACTGTTGACGCGCTGTTGGTGCCTTGGGGCTCGACAGTCCAACTGTTTAAGTTGATTTTCAATAAAGCAGTGTTAATTTTGTTCGCTTCTGGGTCCTCTTATGTTTCAGAACCTGGTAATGCTTAGGTAAGCCACGGGCTTGTTTCTCGCCAAACTCGCTGTATACAGATCACAACACCTGAAATATAGTCTTTGGCAGGATTTGCGTGCACTATGATGTGCATCCTCTTAAAAAAAATGATGATTCAAAATGGATTGAAGTGCGATCGGAGCTTTTCGTTTTGTGTTTCTGTGGACAGCGCATCTTGGGAACGGAGGTATGACTTTTAAGACTTGGGTAAACTCCCGCGGGGTCTTAAAAAATAACATTCATAAAGTTAGATTTAAGTCCTAGGATGAAGATCTGGGCGTTTTAAAGCCATAGATATAACTTTCTGAAGGTTAGTTTTTTTTTAACACCACGCGGGAAACCTGATAAGTGCAAAAATATAATTTAAAATATGTAACGCCGGTATCAACGGTTTTGCAAAATCCATATCATGGCGTGACACAATACCGGTAATTACTATCATACCGGTTTATTGCCCACCCCTACAATGAACCGAGTATAATGAATGTGTAGAGCCCTGCAGATCCAGTTGAACATGAGATGACTTCTGTGAAATACCCACATGATACAGTCACAAACTCTTAAGACTTCAATGCACTAAATTCTGACACTAAAACAATTATTGTAAGAAAGTTTTTACATCATACTCCCTCCCTGTCTGCTGTTATCTTTTCAAGTGTCAGTTTTTAGTTTGAGTAGTGTTAAAGTAAAGCCCAAATGTGCATAACTTTAGCATGTGTAAGGGAAATCTACAAAAACCCTGAATATCAGGAGGAAATAAAACAGTGAGACAAAAACTTTCAGAGAAGTGCATGAGCTGGATACACCTGTGCGCTGGAAACAGGATCAACACTTGACTTTGCCAAGTTTAAAACAAAAGAAGAGAGAGAGAGAGCGAGCGAGATCTGCCGGACCTTGATTGATCACATGGAGAGGATGTTTAATACTGTTCAACAATATTTTCTAATGCAATACAAAAAATAAAACGTTACCTCTTTGCAATTAGATTTAAAAGAGGAACTATATTTTATGGCGTAATAGCACTTATGGGAGTACTTCGACTCGGCGCAGTAACACCCTCCCTCTCCCATTATGAGAGTTAGAAGGGGAGCGGACTTTTCAGGCGAGTCGAAGTACTCCCAAAAGTGCTATTACGCCATAAAATATAGTTCCTCTTTTAAATCCGCTTAGAAAAGCGATAAGTTTTATTTTGTACCACCAAACTTGCTCGTATAACTACTCGTCTTAAATAGGAAAAACGTTGATGTGTTTGGTCACTTCTAACTTTATCTCTGAATGGTACCATTGAATGAATGGGGCTAAGCTAAATGCCATCGAAGCGTCGCAGCGCTCCAGCGCTTACGTGCACGCACACAGATGATAGAGGGATGTATCAACAATTCTTAGTTAAGGTAATAACATATTTTAATACTGAAAAAGATTAGACTATTCCTTTAATGCCAATACAATTGTTAGTTGTACATTAACTAATGTTAACAGTTACAATTTTTAAATGTATTAGTAAATGCTAAAATGAACATGAACTAAAATTAATGATGTAAAAGTATTGTTCATTGTTACTTTATGATAGCTAACGCATAACGTTAACAAATACAACCGTATTTCAAAGAGATACCACAAAATATTACTTTATAAACAGCAATTTATAAAAACATACATGGAAAACAAATACACATACAGTATATGTTTATGCACTGCTATTTTAATCCAAGACGTATAAAGCAAAATGTGATGGTTAACATTGTCTCACAATGCTGGATTGTGAGACAATTTATTGGTTTATGTCAGGTTGTCATAAAGACATCTCAAACAATGTTATCTTTGCATTAAAATTTACATAATTGAACAAATGACACTAAATGACATTTGTCATAAACGTGCATAAAAATCTCCTTCATGTTCATGACAGGTGTCATGTCATTATTATTAAGTCTTATGAACACCCCTTCAAATAAATTGTTACCAAAAAAGTTTAAATTGCTTAATTTGATGTGTAGTTATGTTTAATATTAAATGCACAGATAAAGCACAGATTGGAGCCACAGTATAGACCCCCAGATAAACATACATGGGAATTTGGGAAACACTGTGATGGTCCGTTGCTGTGATTAAAACGTGTTAAATATATCATCAAACGGGGACAGATAGGTGTTGTTTCCCAAGATCTTAAAGCTGATCTATAAATAAAGAGGACAGCTTCCTTTGTCATTCGCTGGATTCCAATGGAGTGGGGCAGGAAAAAAAACTCATTATGTGCAGGATACGGGCCGTGACTTATACCACACAGTCCATTTATCAACAGACACCTGGGATACCCCAAACACCCCCCGAGAGACCGGCTTGACTATGACCTTTAATTTGGGTTAAAGTACAGCATTGTACATGCATGTCATATCCTGCGGCTTCGCTCATGACCTCATCTGTGATGTCATGACCCACAGATGGAGAAACGGCAAGTTCAAACTGTAGATGCAAAAGCGATTGTTGTTCTGGAAACTATTACGAATCGCTGCTAAAGACGTTCTGACGGGCCAACTACAGTGATGCAGGATTTCAGCAAATGAGATCCAGCAATAATAGATATTTATTGGGTAGCACTGACAAGCGTACGTATAAAACACGGCACGATACTTTAATGACATCAGAAGTGTTTCATCTTAATTTTGTAACGTGTAATTTAAGGTTTAAGTAAAGGAAAGAAAGAGTCTAGTAAATTTGCTTATTAAATGTTCATCTTAAAAGGTCACCTCATATTGCAATTTTTTAAGATGTTATATTAGTTTCAGGTGTCCCCACAATGTGCCTATAAAATTTCAGGTCCGAATACCCTATAGATCATTTATTATGCCATGTTGAAAGGCCCATTTTTGGGCTTGCAGAAAAGTGCTGTTTTGTGTAGTCTCTTTAAAAGAATATTTTACTTTCATAAAAAAATGTATAATAATTTTCCTCCATATCATTCTAGATCTTAATTTCTTCTCAAATGAACAAAATAAGACAAAAGTTAGATTTTTCTCCATATAGTGGACTTCAAAAGTTTAGTTTAAAATTGCAGTTTCAATGCAGCTTCAAAGTGAGCCCCTAGCCGTGTGATGCGCCAGCGCGACCTTACGTAGGCTATTATGTAATCGTGTCGAAAGGTCACGTTACATATGTGAAATCCACACTTGCGGACCATTTTAAAACAATAAACTGACACAAAGACATTAATTAGTATCATTTCACTTTAAGGCTGCATGATAAATCACACGCGATTGTCAAATGGAGCGGCATTTACTACACAAAGCTGTAGTTCACTGAAAAGCGGGGAAATATCGCATTCATAATCTCAGACGATACATCTGCGATTATGAATGCGATATTTCCCCGCGATATTTTCACCTACGGCATGTGTGACCTATCGACGTGATTACGTGTCACTAGTGTAAGACGAGTCTTGTGTTTAAAAATACTTTTTTGCAAAAATGACAATCGTTTAGCTAAATAAGACCCATATGCCTCAATTGGGATCGTTTAGAGCCTTTGAAGCTGCATTGAAACTGTAAACTGTTAAGGTCCACTAAAGTCCACTATATGGAGAAAAATCCTGGAATGTTTTCCTCAAAAACATCTTTAATGACATGAGGGTGAGTAAATTATCAAGATTTTTTTATGAAAGTGGAGAAATACTTTAAAAAATGCAAATGAGCTGCTTCCCGTTCCCTTTAATTTTCTTAATTCCGAAAACACAGTTTTTAATAAGACAATCTCTTTACTTCATTATTCATATGAACGTGTGGTAATAAATTATGTAAATAAATTATAACCTAACTGCACTTTGGATGGTTGTAGGCACGGCCTGCGCAAAGTTCAGTTTGCACTAAAAACACCTAACAGCTCGTCCCATGAGACTGTTGAGTTTTACAGAGATTTACAAAAAAAGGAGTGTGCAGATTTTTATCATTACAGGGTGGTCAAGCAACTTATAAAAGTACATTTCTCATAAAAGGTGACCTTTTAATTGCCAGATGTTAAAGTGCTGAAGATGATCACAAAACTGGATATGATGGGAAGATGCACGTTACTGGACAGAAAAGATCCCTCATATTAAAGAGCACCTATTGTCCAATTTACGTTTTTACATTTTCTTTGGTGTGTAAGTGTGTATTAGTACATGGTAATGATATGCAAAAGGTACAAACCCCAAAATAAACGATGACGCTAGTTATCGTCTCCAACGTAAATCGCTTTTCTTGGACTACAACAAACACACAGATTGTAGGCAACAGTTTACTTCCAGAGATTGGTGATGTAGACAAGACCGACATTATCATAATTCCTCACAGCCTGTAAGTTAAAGGATTAGTCCATTTTCTTAAAAAAAATTCAGATAATTTGCTCACCACCATGTCATTCAAAATGTTGATTTCTTTCTTTGTTGAGTAGAGAAGAAATTATGTTTTTTGAGGAAACCATTCCAGGATCCCTCCCACTTTAACGGACTTTAATGGACCCCAACACTTAACAGTTTTCAAAGGACTCCAAACGATCCCAAACGAGGCATAAGGGTCTAGCGAAACGATTGTCATTTTTGGCAAGAAAAATAAAAACCATAATAAAAATTTTAAACCACAGCTTCTCGTCTTCCTCCGGCTTTGTGACGCGCCAGCGCCACCTCACGCAACTGCTTAATGCCGTGGAAAGGTCACGTTACATATATGAAACGCACATTTTCGGACCATTTCAAACAATAAACTGACACAATTAGTATCAGTCCACACACCACAACATCGGAACGGTCCTCTTTCTCCACACTTGTAAACACTGGGACGTTGTTTTGCATTCGTCATCCGTGACCTCTTGACGTGATGACGCAATTACGCGAGGTCTCGCTGGCGCGTCACATGACCGGAGGGAGACGAGAAGTTGTGGTTTAAAAGTGCATTTTTTTTTCTTGCTAAAAATGACAATCGTTTTGCTAGATAAGACCCTTATGCCTCGTTTGAGATCGTTTAGAGTCCTTTGAAACTGCAATTTTAACATGCATTAAAACTGTTAAGTGTTGGGGTCCATTAAAGTCCATTAAAATGAGAAAAATCCTGGAATGTTTTCCTCAAAAAACATAATTTCTTCTCAACTGAACATGTTGGTGAGTAAATTATCTTGATTTTTTTTTTAAGAAAATGGACTAACTCCTATTAGCATTGCATTGTAAGCCGATCTTTCAAACATGGTAAGGACTAGGAGCGTCACATTTTCGTCTGATGTCAGATGTATTCAGGCCAATCACAACGTAAAGATTAGCTGGCCAATCACGGACACAAAGCTTTTCAAATCCGTGCATCCCTGAGTGAAATCTGGAGCTACAAAAATGTATGGTATGTAAAAAATAATGTGTTTTTTTAACCATAAACCACGAAAACACATTGTATTATACCAAATACACAAAATATTGGGTTTTTTTAGCTATGAAATAGGTGCATTTTAAAGATGTTGTTCGCCACATGATTAGATTACATCAAATAACACAGAAATGGTGCCAGATGAGATAAATATTCAAGTTAAGTAAATATTCAAGTATAAGCAACGCCTGTGCTAGTAAACACCACTTACAAACTTATTTTGTGTACCTTGTAATTCAAACAGCACCAAACACCACTCGAGAAACTGTAATCAAATCAGTTTACAGTGTGTATATTTGTGGCGTCTACGATTCAAACCCAGGGGGCTCAGGTCCACTCGTCGGCATCTCCTAGAAATGACATCATCTGCAGACGCCCGTAATGGGAACACGTGAGGTTTTACCTACAGCAGAGCATTCCAAACCCATGAGCTCATGAACGTCCCCCCTTCAGAGGCAGCCAATCAGAGAGCACGGGGAACAAAGACCTGAACCCCGCTCCTCCATTAACAGTCCGGTCAGGTCATCCGAACACTCCAATGAGCTGCATCTACACTACTGAAGCTATTGTGTCATGAGATTCAAAATGGGGCCAGCGCACAAAATGATTAAGAGTTTCTATTGGCCAAACAAATGATGGTGATAAATTAAAATATTATTATTACGCAAGCCAAATGTGACCAAAGGGCCTGTTAAACTCCAGAGACTAAAGCTGTTTGCCGTCAACACGGTACTTATAAATATCCCACAAGGGAAGTGTTTAAAAAAGCGTTTGCTGTATGAATTGTGCGTAAATGTTAAAATCGAGCCGCCTGCTTCAACGAAAACAATCGAAGCTAAATGCGTTTTAGAGTTAGAGAATGCCTTTCACTTTCTTTACACAAAGTCATGCACAAGGGAGTTTAATTAAGTAAACAGGTTAGTTGGTAGTGTAGCCACTAGTGCTCATATATAATGTATATTAAAATGCCCCAAGCTATATCAAGAAAGCAGAATATCATAAAGACGAAATTTAGGTGTGGACATTTTTAACTTGGGACCGTTAGCAACCACTTAAAACATCTTAGCAACCATCCAGGTAACCTGAAGCAATGCTTTAGAAATCATACAGCACACATTAGCAATGGATTAACAACCCCTGGGAAAGTTGCCAGGCCAATTCATATATTGTAAAGGTGAGTTTAACATTTAAAACCTTAAATCAAAACTAGTTTCTTTTAAAGCCTCTCTCTCTCTGGTTTGTTTCTGTGAGCAGTTTTTCTAGTATGTGATTACATGCTATTATCCAGGTCTGGACTATGTAACTCCAATCTGGAAAGTTGAGGAAACAGTTGAGCTGCAGGAATACCAAAGCTCAATAACAGCATGTAATAATCGGCATTTAAGAGTCATTACTTTAATGCATTTATCTTATATTACCAAATATTTGCAGCGTGCGGGTTTAGAGATGAGAAGATTAGTAGCCTACAAATAGAAATAATAGGAAAAACTAATACAAAACACATGAACGCCAGCCAGATCTTAAACAGAGAGCAGAACTTACCTTTAAAAATAAGTTTTACACTACCACACTCTTAAATGGACAGTTTACTAAAAAATAAAAATTACTTTCTTATCCTAATTTTGATCTAAATCTATATGAATTTCTTTTTTCTGATGAACAAAAAATAAGATATTTTGATTAATTATGTTAAACACACAGATGATTGTAACCACTGACTTCCATAGTAGGAAAACTAATACTATGAGATTCAATGGGTACCTTCAACTGTATGTTAACCATCATTTATCACAATACTTCCATAAAATTTGTTTTCCTACTACGACCTTTCAACGTGCTTACACATTACGTAAGGTGGCGCTGGAGCATAACACGGCTGGTGCAAGAGTCTTAAAGACAAGATTTGTGTTTTAAAGAGCACCTATTTCATTGCTAAAAAACAACATTATTTTGTTTCCTTGTCGAAAATGACAATAATTTTGCTAGATGAGACCCTTATGCTTTGTTTGGGATAGTTTAGAGTCCTGTGAAGCTGCATTGAAATGGCAATTTTAATCTGAATTGAAAATGTAAACTGTTGCGGTCCAAATAAAGCTTATAAAATTGAGAAAAACCCTGAAATGTTTTCCTCAAAAAAAAAACTTAATTTCTTCTCAACTGAACAAAGAAAACATCAACATTTGGATGACATGGGGGTGAGTAAATTATCTGGATTTTTTTTAAGTGAAGTATTCATTTAATTAATGATCAGGTTCTCTTCATAACATTATTTAAAGAGTTTGGTTCCAAAACGCAATAAACGCCATTTTTGAAAAAAATTAGTTACTGCCAAAATCAGTTTTATATTAGGTCAGTATTTAACAGTAAATTCTTAATTTTACGCAAAATCCAATATCCGCCGTGTTATTCTGTCATCTTTTCTCCCTTTCTTCCCAAAACACAATAAACCCCACTCCTCCTTTTTTACAGAATGCAATTAATCCACTCCACAAATTACAGCGCACCATTCCACGCAATGTAAACAAACAATGGCGGCACGTTGACTACACAGAGTCCTAGTTTTCCTCATCTACTTTGTACTTCGTGATCAACAAACAAACAAAAACGAAATAATACTTAAATAGCATTGATAAACCTGTGGTGGTTTTCTGTGACGGGAAAGAAACGTAAGCCATCAATATCTAATAATTTACGCGAGCGGCACTCGGGAGACGATCGCTTGTGCTCCCGACAGCATCTAGCTTCTCTCGTGCTAACACATTGAACCCGGGGGATCTTATGATAACGACGACGTCAAGTATAATCGCGCAGCAATGACAGTGAAAAAGTAAGTGTTATGATTAATGCCATTAATGTTTATTTTTTTTAATCAGTGTGTGCAACTGTTCAACTTAATGAATATAAAATGGCAAAAATGAATGCACTTCTTTTTATTGGATTTTGTGGAAAAAATACTTTGTTTTTATAATAAATCTTTGAAAATCAAGTTATGATTTGAATTTTTTATGTTTTTATAACCTAAAGATGCTATGTGAAAGTTTGTAACAGAAAATAGTGGTTTTCATCTTGTCACTTTCTTGGTACAGAAAACACATTTTTACCGAAATTAGTCAAAATAGATTTATTGCATTTTGGAACCAAACTCTTCATTTGCACTTTAAGACTTTAAAAGGTGATTTTATTAAGATTTAGAATTTTTGCATTTAAAATAGTTGTACTGTATCTCAACCAAATATTGCAATATCCTAGCAACCTACATCCTAACTATACAGTAGACTCAGAACAGCCCACAGAACCTTCCTTAAAACTTCATATCACAATATTGACATGATTAACATATAAACATTCATATTTACATAGAAACATTCACTGTTTACTCAGAAACTGGCAGGAAGATTTTTCATTCATATTCATCTCAGATTTCACAGCACTGAACATCAGAACAGAAATCTTGACTCGGTGCAGTGACGTTGAGCTTAAAAACGAGCAAACACACACACAAGTCCACTTCATCTGGCTGCCAGTCACACATGTTCACAGTTCTTCACCTCAAACGTCTGCATATTCATGATACATTTACATTTCCTCGTCACGTACACTGGGGTGCAGACGGGCCGTCTGGGGTTTGATCCTTCATTCTTACGGTCCCAGTAACAGGACACAGTTATTCCAGAGCGATGAGCTCATCCTCCTGCAGGAATTACACATGATGTTCTCACTTAACTGCTGGGAGGCCACCATATGCTTTATACGATGGATTGGTTTTAATCTCACTCATTCACTGTGGGTGCGTGGGGGTCGTAGAGAGCATTTGAAGGGTTGGTGGAGTTATCGGAGGATTTAGTCCAGGAACCAGAAACTGGAGTGTTCGCGTGATGTGCAATATATTAAGTTACACATCTTTAAAAAAAAGCCAAGGAGGTTTGCATAATTTGCCGTTTTACACACAGTTCTCCCGTGTGTTGGGTTTATCCACATGCCTATGCTTTGAAATAACCCAGTTAGGGTAAATACAACTACTGGACCGTGACCGTGTCAACTTGCAGGTATCCGCAGCTGGGACGCATTAAGTCTCCTGTAATTGGTTGATTCAGCTTAAGACATCCAGAACAGTCTGTTAAAGCAATCGACTCCCGTGTGTCCCGTCCGCTACTTCCACCACGATCTAATTAAAACACCAAAACCAAAATCCACAACGCCGTCGCTTCCTCCGAATGTAACCGCTGCGGTGATCCAACGCTTTAAAGTGCCAAAACAAACGCACTGTTCACTTTCAGATCACGCAATGACCAGCAGACTTCCTCAAACTAAACCTGCTGGATGCTGTTGTGTATAATTTAAAGATTACATTAAAGGTATGAAGCACTATGGCGTGCACGGTACAATAAGTGCTGTTTTGATGAGGGTGGAGTATAATTAGAGGGATTCAATTAAAACCAAAGAGACTCCTCCTTATTAAATCACTGAATATAATCTTTCCTCAGCTTTTAAGATGAAACCTCAGAGTCGTGTTCGGTCCTGTCTAGACCAAAGATCATCTAAACCTCCATCTGGGTGGGATTTGGGTGGAGAACACCAAGAGGATCACATAGGTAAAGTTACCTTCATATTCAGTCTTCTCCGATTGTGCTTAATAACGTGTAAGGTCATGTAAGGGAAAACTCATATATGACTAAAGCAAAATTTGATCGGCACTGATAGATTTCTGCCCGATTTCACGCTGCATGTAAACACCTTAACCCATAATTTCTAAAGTTCTTTGTCCGGCGAAAATCTTAAAAACACTCTACATCGCATTCCAGTCTAAAGGTTAAAAACTAGGGGTGGGACAACGCGTCAACGTCATTGGTGCAAAAAATACGTCGACGCAAAATATGCGCGTCGATTCGTCAGAACGAAATGACGGAGCCGGAGAGTAGTAGCAACGCAAGTTGCTCCTCGCAAGTGTGCGTAAGAGGCGAAAAAATAATCTGTAGATTAATCGTAAAAAAATTATCGTTTATCCCAGCCCTAGTAAAAACGCAAAAGTCACGTACACGTTTACATCACAGGCATTAGCCTGTTCAGGACAATAACAACGAACATGTCGGATAATTTCCATACGTCGGACCTTCAAGTTGCCATAGCAGGTCTGATAAATATACAAGAGTCTTTCCAGCAGTGATATGAAATATTCACAGCTAGTATTACTGATCAGAGAATGTGCATTAATTACCTCTATCAAATTGTTGATGCGCCAATTCGTCAGGAGGCAAACTAGACGGCTTTGGACGAGACCTGAGAGAACAAGGAAGGAGGTTGTATGCCGGCGCGTGGACTTGGTGTTGTTGTGTGTCAGTGCTTCACATTGCCACCTAGCTGCCTGGAGTGCATACTACATCGAATATCACACACTTTTGCGTTACCAAATGCACGCAGACCCCCCAAAACGCTTGTATAAACCAGAATAAGAAGTAATAATGCAACGCCACTTTTGCGTTTTCTCTTCAGATCGTTTCCGTGTAAGCGTAGCACGAGTGTCTTTATTACAAACATCAAATTTACGTAAGAGAAAATTACTGGCTAATTGAAAAGATTTATCCACAAAAATTCCAAATATCGACTGATATATCGGCCTCTGCGATATTAATGACGAAATTTGTGTCAAGCACACTGTATGCTGAGCCTCACATACATGTAAAAACTGAAGTATAACCTGACAAATCTCAAAATTACATAAACACATGGCACTAAACTAAGCTAAACTTTACATTGCCTTAATGCATACATGACTTAAATTGCCAGCCCTTATTGGATACTCAAGACTTCTCTCCAAAATACATATAACCTTTGCTTCTGGACACTTCTAAATCAAAATGGTTCAAGGTTCAACAGTAACTGATACTGCACCTCGCCTCAAATGATTCCTCAGCTCGGCTTCATAAAAGACCCAATAAAACACCTATTGGATTAGACCTCTAAACCTTGCTGTGCACTCATTGTCTCATAGTAGCAGACGCTCGGCTTTCTATGTAAAGAGCAGAAGAAGAGAGACGCTACAAAAGTGAAAGGTACCGGTCTCGTTCTCAGGTTACCTGCTCTGAGCTGAACACAAGAGAGTCTGTATGAGGCCGTGTGTAATCTCAGAAAGACTCTTTTGTACGAGTTCAGGGCAGAGAAGACAACAACAAGAAGCAGAAACCAGCAGAACTTTCTGTCTGACATTTCTCAGGGCCACAAAAGGATTCATTTCACCCGAGGAGCAGAAAAGTTAGACTTTGGTGATCCAGTTAAGGTTTCCCACTTCACAGCACTTTTTAAAAGAAACAACAAAGATAAAAAAGGACAATCTTTGACAATAACATTTACATGCTAAAGTCAAAATAGGAACTGAATTTTAAGGAAGCAAGGTAAAACGCAGCAAAGCTTCTGTAAAATGTCTAAACTTGTCTCAGTGAACACAAAAAGGCTTTGAAGCCCTTTACACATCTGAAGTCATCCAGCAAGGCCAAGCCAAAGTAAATAACACAGTAGGCAGGAAATCCGTATAACCTTTTGCAAATCTTTTGACTTATTGCTCGGTGACAAACAGAAGTGAAACACACATAGCAACAGAAAAATGATTTTTCAAATAAACCTGATTGCATTTCTATAGGCGCCTTCATTTGTTCTCATAAAAATCCCTGACAATGCATTAATCTGACAGACGTGTCTGAACTGCAAATCAAAAGCACCGGTACCTTCCACCGGGCAACACGACCGGATAAGCAAAGAAAATCTGGCGCCTGCTCGGGGGATGAGATTTTAGCTTTAAATGAAACTATGATATTCTTCATCAGAAGGTCACTCATTTATCTACTTTAATAACCACTTAATCTTTTACACCCGACGATTGCGTAATCACAAGCCCTCGACTACGGCACACACTGGAACAGCACAAGAATCCGAGCATGCAGGTGAACAGATACATGTTTCAAATTAAGATAAAAGCATTTGAAAAATGTCTCTCGAAGAGGTCAGAACACAGTTTCAAGAGTCTCGATGACATCATCGGATACATTCAGCAGAAAGACGACTTTCGGCTTTACTCTGAACACACACGAGACACGCCGGGAGAGTAAATGATTAACTGCAGCCGTGTACTGAACCGCTGCACGGGTCTAAAGAACAGCAGGACAGATGAGTGCATTGAGCTGCTAAAAAAACCTCACGAGGAAGCCCTGGAAACAACACGCTGACAGAAGCGTTAATTTAATCCAGATAACACCCAACATTCATGCAAGAACCAAGATAAGCAACATCTGACTCGAGTCTCTGTGCACGGAAGGTCAAGAAATCGACTGGACGTCAGATGTATTGTTGAGTTTCTTTGCTGGCTGCGTTGGCCTAATAGTGTTAAGGTCACATAACCACATAAAACAATACAAGGCAACCCTTTATGAGCATGCGGACGGGTGAGAGGTTTCCTGCGCTGACCTAACAACATTCTTTCCCTCTCACAGATTTCAGTCTCTGTGAAGCCCAACCGGGCTGTCAGACGTAACGTAATGGAGAATGTGAATGAATGCAAAGGGACGATTAGGAAGAGGTAAACGATGAATCTGGTAAAATCTAAACCTCGGAGAGAAACCATGCAGACACCCCACCAAAAGAAAGAGACTGATGGACCACAACAAAATCTTATGGAAGTCGGCATGTTGTCAAAGCACCCATGTTGGTTGCAGCAACTGCCAAAAACTCGTAAAATCTCGACAGATCAGCGCTGTTTTTATTAGGGATGCACCGAATGTTCGGCAACTGATCAAGTGAAAAGGCCGGAAAATTTTTACTAAACAATGAGGTCTTTGATTATGCGATCAAATAGCAAGTGAGTGAGAGATGCACAAAATCAGAAAACATGTTGATCAAAGTATTTTAATGTGTCCGATAAAGACGCAAATTTCATTTATTATTTCAAATCAATCCTGAACACCATGCAGCGCAGGAGAAAGACACAACGTGGCGATCCTGGGTATCTGCTTCATGCACAAGCACGGAGAACGAGAGACTTTAGCTCTTCATCTTATGTCATAGATGAGATGAGGAACGACGAAGAGCAACTGCAGTATGTAATAAAAACTTCATAGTTTTAATTTTATTCGCTTTGGCCAAGCATTTTCCTTCTGGTGCATCCCTAGTTTTTATCCTAATCCTAACACCAAACTCAAACCTAAACCCAACATCTCATGGGATTAAGGCCTTAAGCCTTAAGCTGTGTGCCTTCTAGTCAAAATCCATTGCGGTCATTAACAGTTGACAATTCGTTCTTTTTACTTAAAGGCGGGATTAAAGCGGCCATATTGACCATAGCATCTTGCCCATTTATAGCAATAGCAGTGGCACATTTTTGGTAAAATATCTTTGACTAGGATTGGCCGATATTGAGCACAATTCAGTAGGTAAATTTGGGATGGGTTGCGGTGTACAAAAATATCTCTATTTGAAAACATGCAAGCTGGTTGGAATTATGTCTGACCTTAGTTTACATTTCGGGTATTTTGCTTCTGTTGCAAATGAGGCTCATATCAAATCATAGCAATATACAGTCCTTCAAGAAAAACGCAGAGTTTTTTGTGATTGTTGCGGGCAAAAATAATTGATCTTGCGGCACGTTTTCTTAAATATCCCGCATATTCCATTGCATTTTTATGCAATTTTATGCGGGAACTTGCCAAAATTGCGGGAACTTGCCAAAATTGCGGGAACTTGCCAAAATTGCGGGAACTTGCCAAAATTGCGGGAACTTGCCAAAATTGCGGGAACTTGCCAAAATTGCGGGAACTTGCCAAAATTGCGGGAACTTGCCAAAATTGCGGGAACTTGCCAAAATTGCGGGAACTTGCCAAAATTGCGGGAACTTGCCAAAATTGCGGGAACTTGCCAAAATTGCGGGAACTTGCCAAAATTGCGGGAACTTGCCAAAATTGCGGGAACTTGCCAAAATTGCGGGAACTTGCCAAAATTGCGGGAACTTGCCAAAATTGCGGGAACTTGCCAAAATTGCGGGAACTTGCCAAAATTGCGGGAACTTGCCAAAATTGCGGGAACTTGCCAAAATTGCGGGAACTTGCCAAAATTGCGGGAACTTGCCAAAATTGCGGGAACTTGCCAAAATTGCGGGAACTTGCCAAAATTGCGGGAACTTGCCAAAATTGCGGGAACTTGCCAAAATTGCGGGAACTTGCCAAAATTGCGGGAACTTGCCAAAATTGCGGGAACTTGCCAAAATTGCGGGAACTTGCCAAAATTGCGGGAACTTGCCAAAATTGCGGGAACTTGCCAAAATTGCGGGAACTTGCCAAAATTGCGGGAACTTGCCAAAATTGCGGGAACTTGCCAAAATTGCGGGAACTTGCCAAAATTACTTCCTAACATTTCCATAACAACAGGGGACATGGCTGTGCTTGTGTGAAGTAAATGCAACATTTTTCAACTTGCTAAGATATATATGACTTTTTGCAACGAAAAACCGGGAATTGTGAAACATGCAAGCCCCGCATATTTTGCAAGCAGAAATCTGCAATCTATGCTGAGAAAGTGTGGCATATTTAATAAATGTGGCCCCAGCATAAATATGCAGACTTTGGCTGATTATGCATT
Source organism: Misgurnus anguillicaudatus (assembly GCF_027580225.2). Taxonomy (NCBI): domain Eukaryota; kingdom Metazoa; phylum Chordata; class Actinopteri; order Cypriniformes; family Cobitidae; genus Misgurnus; species Misgurnus anguillicaudatus. Next base: position 31,434,996 of record NC_073350.2, on the reverse strand, counting down.
GAATCATGCGATCACATAATCATGTTTTTCTGGAGAAGCTGAATATAGACAGTATTGTCTCACCCCGCATCGATAAAATATTACCAAAATTCGATATATATCACCCAGATCTACGATAGATGTGAGCTTTTAAAGACATCAATCTTACCTACTCTGGCTGTGAAACTAGAGGTTTTTACCATGGCGTGTCTATGAATATTTTTGTATTACAGGAGCTCTATAGCAACCCTGAAACATTTGTCCAAGCCCTTCAAAGTTTCTGGACTCATTCTTAAACCTGACTGTAAACACTGACCCAACACTGCTGTACTGTACAACCTTACTGTTTTTCCATGGTCAGCTGTTGTATTTGGATGGAGGGCAGAGCTGCAGTATCTAGGGCACATAACAGAAACTGTGACGCAATCCATTTTCAAGCAGGAATGCTGCTTTCTGGATCAGTGGCTTCTTGTGGCACGGTTTCGAAGAAATTAATTCACAAAAACGTCCAAACTATTGGTTTGTGTTACACCAGTGAAACATTACATCCGCAGAGTCTTTTAGAGCCAAAACAACATCTATCTTTTCAACGGGACGTACCCCACAAACACATGAAGATAATTACCAGCATCTGAAAACGTTGTGCTGCCCAGCTTTGCAAAACTTACATTTATGTATTTAGCAGATGCTTTTATCCAATCGCAATAGGGCCACAATGCATATAGAAAGCTTTGGAATATCACAAATGAGTAAACTGCAATATGAATATATCACAACGGAATCATTTGAATGCATTAAAAAGTTATGTAACGTCAAAGTTTTAGGTTGAGGCAGATAGCAGAGAGACTGAGACAAAGAGAGTAATGCTTTCATTTTCAATGAAAGTATGTAAAAAACGTAAGACAGTAAGTATGATGTCATGTTTTAAAATATAATATTAATGTTATTAATAATATCGTAAATCAAATTGTTAGCATTTTCCATCAATATCATGCATCATAATACAAAGTGCATTAGAAGCTGTACATTTTATCGATACGTGTTTCCTGGGATCAAACAAACAATTTTAGACGATAATAACTCCCGTCAGCATTGCAAGTGGGAAGCGTCACATTTCCAGCTGACGTCAGAGGAAATCAGGCCAATCACAATGCACTGATAAGCTGGACAAATCGAAGGATTTTGGAACGATGACCTTTGTACAAAATCAAAGTGTTTCAGGAAGACAGGGATTAATGGAGCAACATTAATGTACAGTATGTGGAAAATAATGTTTATGGTTAAAAAAAACACCACGCGAACACATTGTATTATACTAACCAAATACACAAAATAGCGTTGTTTTAAGTAGAAGTCGACCGATATGGAGTTTTTATGGCGGATGCCGATATTAAGACAGCTGTATGGCCGATATGAGGCCAATATAACACAAATGTTATCACAGTATATAAGAGACAAACAGAAAATTATATTTAAAAAAAATTTGTTACGCATAACATTTATAAATACACCTCTTTAAAAGTACATATTTACAAGAAATTGTTCATGTGGATCTGACATCTTATGGTTCTGTTTGACTAAGTGTGTTAAACTAGTGTGGTGTAGCGTGTGACATAATAAAAAAAACCAGATATCGGCCGATATATCCACTTAATTCATCCACTTTGTTTCTTTTTTAAACCTTTGCATGGGATTTTATGATCTTATTGTTATGTTTTCCAAACAAAGCTTAAAGGAACACGCCCACATTTTGGGAATTTAGCTTATTCACCGTATCCCCCAGAGTTAGATAAGTCCATACATACCTCTCTCATCTCCGTGCGTGCTGTAACTCTGTCTGACGCAGCCCCCGCTAGCTTAGCTTAGCACAAAGACTGGAAGTGGGTGGCTTTAGCTAGCATACTGCTCCCAATAAGTGACAAAATAACGCGATCATTTTCCTATTTATGTGTTGTGATTTGTATAGTCAAACCGTGTACAAATAACAAGGTGATATGAGACACAGCGATCTTTTAACAGTATACATACTGAGAACTATATTCTCTGAAGACGAAGCACTGCCGCATGGGCGGAGTGATCTGCTCGCAGCACACGAGAAGCCCCTGGTGAGGAGCAGAGAGTTCGGTCAGAATTGTGCAAATCACTCCGCCCATGCGGCAGTGCTTCGTCTTCAGAGAATATAGTTCTCAGTATGTATACTGTTAAAAGATCGCTGTGTCTCATATCACCTTGTTATTTGTACACGGTTTGACTATACAAATCACAACACATAAATAGGAAAATGATCGCGTTATTTTGTCACTTATTGGGAGCAGTATGCTAGCTAAAGCCACCCACTTCCAGTCTTTGTGCTAAGCTAAGCTAGCGGGGGCTGCGTCAGACAGAGTTACAGCACGCACGGAGATGAGAGAGGTATGTATGGACTTATCTAACTCTGGGGGATACGGTGAATAAGCTAAATTCCCAAAATGTGGGCGTGTTCCTTTAATACTCAATATATTAGACGGGAAAATATATTGCAAATGCTCTTTAAAGTTGAAACAGAGGCCATCAGGAGATCTCCACTGATCCAGTACAACAAGTTTTGAGCGTTTAGCTTTGTGTACCTCAATGGTCGCTGATGACAGCTGTAAGGTCACTGACTCATGAAAAGCTCAGATTCACTGCTAAGATACAAGCAAACTTCTGTATGCAATGAGTACATGCTGAAAATCATTTCAGCCATCCTCAAAATAAGCTTCGGTTCTTTCTAAAATTGCAACTCAAGCTACAGTAAATGCCACACCTCGACCATGTGCTCCACAACACATTCAATCTGTCAGAAGATCCCTCAAGAACTTTCAATTATGTGCTGAAAACACATGTTGTGCAGGTAAATGATACAACGTAATTCTTACTGTAATTTAAACCCTTTCAAAGTAATTTAGCCCTCGAGCTGCAGTGATCCATGTGTGCAGTCACACAGACTCCAGCAGGATTCACAGGCTTCATAACGTCTTGCACAATCTTTTGATACAGGACTCGGTCAGTGAATGCCAAAACATGCACAGTTTTTCAGCCATCAATCACTGTCATATTCATTATAAATGATGCATTGCAAAACAAGACAAGGCAACGGTTTTCTACTAAACCACAGTTTAGTAAGGTTGAGAGCCTCAATGCATCATCTAGGTCAGGGATGGGCAACTTCGGTCCTGGAGGGCCGGTGTCCTGCAGAGTTTAGCTCCAACTTGCCTCAGCACACCTGCCTAAATGTTTCTAGTATGCCTAGGAAGACCTTAATTGGCTGCTTCAGGTGTGTTTAATTATGGTTGGAGCTAAACTCTGCAGGACACCGGCCCTCCAGGACCGAAGTTGCCCATCCCTGATCTAGGTTATATTCAAACCCAGCAGCAAGATGACCAGACAGGTGATTTAACGCTGAAGTGTGAGGTTTTTAATCATTGGTGTAGATATCAGATAAACAAACAGAGCAAAGACGTCATTCACCAGGTCATATACAGTACTGCCTTGCCGAGGTTGCGAGTGTCGGCTGAGCACCTGCTATTAAAATACAGAGAAGAGTTAATATAAGCATCTCTCTCCAGGAATTGTACATCTTTTAAAACAAGTTTGGTGCCACAGAGATGACATCGTTTATCTTTGAATCCAACATATGCAGCTGCAGATTCATGCAAACCTACTGTAGTAAAGCCCTACACCATTGCATGTTTGTTATGTCAATGCTATGACTTGTTTTGTATATGAAAGCATTATCAAATTAAGCAGAACTATCGAAAAAATAACATGAGGAAAATAAATCTGATGCAGAGAACCCAACCCATAAAAACAGATCCATCTTTAAACCTCAGTCATTAAAACACAAAAGCTTCACCAAAAAAAAAAAAAAAAAAACTTTACATGTGGACAACTCTGAACAGCCAAGTTTTTCTTTTTACAAGATACGATTCATTTGCCAAAGAAACTCTGGTGAAGAACATGACACGGCTACATTTTTATCTAATGACCTTTAAAATCACAATAAACAACGCATAATGTACTAGATATCATGTGCATCACGTCAGTAAAGCCGGTTCCTTGATTAGTAGTAAATCACAATCATCTGCAATTCAGATGGAGCGGCATTTACTACACAAAGCCGTAGTTCACTGACAAGCTGGGCCATCTCGCAGGCGATATGTCCACTATAATTAATGCGAAATTGCCTAGATTGTCTGTGAACTACGGCTTTGTGTAGTAAATGCCGCTCCATCTGAAAGAAGCTGATGGCGATTTACTTCCAGTCACAGAACTGGCTTCACTGACGAGATGCGCAATGGCAATCAGATGCGAATTATCGAGCATTCCTATGCCAAACTAAATTAATTTAAAAAAATAATCATCCATAATCTGAAATTAACACATTTATTTCATAATCTGAAGATTAAAGATGAATCCATAATCTGAATTTATTTTTCATATTCATTATAAAATGATCCATTTATATCCCCAACAAATATTCTGGTGAGAATTCAGACTGAAATTGAATAGCATTTTCCTTTCTGGGAGACATGCGGTGAACAATTCAGATCCTAACTTGCTCTGAATTTCGAGGGGAAGTTTGAAATCTTGAGCAAATGTCTTGGATGTCAGCACATGTGTGATTGAGTCCTTCACAAACGCACTCCAAAAATCCCCAACCCAATCTTACTGGCAACAAATGCAAACATTACACAAGCAGATTTTAATATCACCTCGATGAGTGATGCTTGAATGTGCAAAACTTACCACCACCATGCAATAATACAGAGGTTTCAAACTGTCATTGGGACCCACATGTGGGTCTCACAGTGGAATAAGGTAAGTGAATGTGGTGAATAAGTGGTGAATTACACAAAAACTAATGACAAGCAATGAGGAGGATTTTGATATGATAAACCATAAGGTATTTTAATATTGCAATTCCACTTACATTTCATAAATAAAATGGCAAATAAAATAAACTACTATTTAGTATCTTAATATGAGAACACATTTTTATCTTAAATACATTTCTATTTAAAAATGTATTCACAGTCACAAGATAGATTATTATACCCATTTAAGTGGGCCGCGAAATGAAAAGTTTGGGAACCCCCTTTGATTATAAAGGTATGATTAATGGTTGCCAGAGTATTGCCAATACGTTGTTAAAATATTCTAAAATGGTGTTTAACTTGTTGCTACTGTTGTTAGCTGCCAAAGTGCTCTGGGTGGTTGCAAAAGGGGGTATTTAGATGCACCCGGTTCAATGACGTGATTATTTTGTGTCCGTATGGTTTAATTAAATGTAAAAGGGTTAAAATTTCAAAACAAATTTGCAGATTACTTGCATGCATTCTCTTTTATGAGAACCAAATCTAAAATTTTTGGTTTTATTTCATTTCAAAAGAATATTTGGGGAAAATTTGCAAAAATGTCAATGTGGTGTAACCGGTCTGTGTCAATTGGTGTAACTAGTATTTTTTTTAAATGAAAATATAAATATATTAATAAAAATGTGGAATAAAATATAATCATCTAGTTTAATGTAATATGATTTTTTTACATACATTTTTACATTATGTCGTCAAAGATTATTTAGAAAACAGAGCTCTTTTCAGCATACGTCAGGCCAAATGTACAAAAACGCATTAATATTCACATTTAGAATTAACTAATAAAATTACATTTTAAAATTATTATTTTTTTTGATGATTACGCTTACATGCCATCAAAGTGGATACATTATTTAATATTTCTCATTCTTTGACGCAATTGGTGGTTATACCATTTGACATTTTCAGGTCCATTTAGTCTTAACTTTCATAAAAAAATGGTGCAAATGTAATTTTTTATTGCATAAAATTAACATAAATACAATATGTGCATTAAAATAAACCTGATCCGTGCTATTAAAACAAGTTTTTTTAAATAATTTTTTGAATTTCTCATCTTGCCAAACTGTTTTTGTCACTGACCCACATCCCCCAAATTTAGTGATGACATGATTTTTGTCTGGTTAATAAATAAAATAAGTAATTTCTGTAGTACAAACAGTACACACTCTTAAAAAATAAAAGTTCTTTATAAGGCTGTATGGGTCCATAAAGAACCTTTATGCTTAATATTCAAACATATCCAAACACCAAGAAGTTTACACTGTGCAGAAGAAAAGTGCAAACCTGACATTCACACATACAAACATATAAAGTCCTTCAGAGAGCCATAACATGAGTAAAGCTCCCCCCATAGAGAGACTAAAGTCTGAACGTCTGGTGAAGATGAGATGATCTCTCTGGGGTCTCCAGTGGCCTGCGGTTTCTGTTGTGATTAAAGGACATTAAACACTATTGAATTCCACAGGCATGAGCACCACTGAAGATTCATATGAGAAACGCTTTCAACATCTTCCAAAATCGTGCCTCCCGAACAAGCTGTTGCTGAGGTTTGGCAGGAAGAAGATCATTTTAATTCCAGTGGAGAGCTGAACGCTTGCAGGACCTTCTCCTTGATTTCTAGATGGCTACCGTTGGGCGGAGCTTAACTTTCTAGCCAAATATTAACTATGCTTTGCAAGACGCTCACAAAAAAGCCAACTATAATCCAGGCTTTAACCGAGGTGAAAGTGTTACCGCTTGACAGAAGGCTTGTCTGAAGCGTGACCAACAGCCAATCACAGTGGCCGCAACACATGCTCTGGTTTTGCATAAACATAATTGGCTGTCTCGCACTAGGTTATTTGCATAAGGCGATCTGATTGGCACACTTGAAAAGTTGAGAAATGTTCAACTTCTGCTGCGAGCAACGCCAGTGACGCGGCGTTGATGCATCCAAAATTCAGTTCGTCAATGCATGATGTTACCTATTAAAAGAGAATAAGAAGGCCGGTGTGAATGTACCATCTCCCAAAACACAACAGAGAAGATTAAATCCTGCAGTGCACATTACTGAGTGATGTCATGATGGTCAATCAGAAACATTACTTTGCCAACCGCATCTCCAGTGGAAGACTAACAGCATACAATGCAAACAGACTTTCATTTACGCCAGGCACTTAGGGGCGTCTCATTCCCAGCATCAGTGGAAAAATCAGAAGAGACGTCAGAGTGGAACCAGAGGTAATGGTTTGACTCAGCAGGAACCGACCTCAGAACATCAATAGAACCACTGTGTCTATTTTGGGGTGGCCGAGGACCACATGATCACACAGGCATGGTTTGAAACGAAATTGATATTCAGAGACACAGGGATGTCAAACCACACTTGTGGGGATGGGTGAAATTAAAAAAGTGGAAGATTTAAACGACGTGGCAACCAAACAAACGCGCAATTACTACAAACAAAAAACAAGATGTTGACACGAAAAGCAAGGGCTTGTAAACAGCTCCAGAAGGAAATTTTTCATGCTTTATTTATAAGAAATTAGCAAAATAAATTTAAGCATGGTGAAACGTGTTTAAGATATTGGATATAAGAAAATCGATCACTTTTACTACTATAAATAGGGTGAAAATTAGGGTTGCATAACGATTAATCGCGATTAATCTATTGCAGAACAAAGGTTTTTGTCTACATCACATATGTGTGTGTACTGTAAATAATAAATTTATAAATAAAAACACACACATGCATATTGAAGAAATTATTACATGTGTATATACCATAGACCGTAAAAAATATGGACGTAGTGTCCGTGACGTCACCCATTGGTTTCGGAAGATAGTTTTTGAAGCTTAAAGTAGGCATTGCCTCCCGTCGCCATCTTGGCCGCGCGTCACCACGAATCACTCATGGAAAACCGAAAATGGGTAAAGAGGCGGGACGTGGGTGAAGCTGAGGTGGCTGGATGCTGATACCACGCCCACCTAGCGCGAGTCTAGTGACAGCAGTGGCTGTTCAACCGTCAATCAAGCAGCCACGCCCTTAATTATGCAGAAGTTTAAAGCTTAATATAATTTAAACGGATGAGTTACAAAAACATTCACCCCCCTTACAGTTCTCATGAAGGGCAAAATTAGCTATATAGACCAAAAACTCTTTTTGTACCAGGCTGTAAACATTATTTTCTACTGTAAAGTTGGGCATTTTTAACATGCGAGTCTATGGGAATTGACTCCCTTTTGGAGCCAGCCTCAAGCGGCCAGTTGATGAATTGCAGTTAAAGTCACTTCCGTATACATTTGTATATTTAATGTATAATTTATATTATATATAAATATTTTTTATATTTAAAAATAAAGTATTAAAATTGTACATGCATGTGTGCATATATTAAAATATACATAATTATTATTCAATGTTCACACAAATATATGATGTAAAACCAAAACCTTTATTCTGCAATAGATTAATCGCGATTAATCGTTATGCAACCCGCAATGCTCAATATGACCGCTCTGGCAACAAAAGTCCCGCCTTCCAAATAAAAGAACCAATAATCAATCAATAAAGAGGGATGATTCTTTGGGGGAGTGTACAGAGGCAAGTGAGGTGATTGGCAACTTGTGTGCATGCTCAGTAGCAAAGCAACCTAGATAAAAGCGGGTTTTAGCATAATTTAAGGTTAAGAAAAAAAGTTATGGTACAGTTGATGTCAGGTATATTTGTTGGTCAATAGTTGATTTTACCAAGTGATTTTAGAGATATCCGTCTTTCCTCATGCAAGTAGATAGGACTTTAGGTGTGCATGAATGAAATAATTGCAAACATGGCCGCCTAGTGGCACGACATCCCTAAAGGGACTTTAGTTTACCTCAACTGAAGACCTGAGAATAAGTGATATTGCTAAAGCTTTTTTAAATTGGAGATATCGTCATCTAACAAGCTACCTTTCTTACAGATGTTGCAAAACAAGATATCTGCAGATTCTGCAAACACGGATTCTATATTGGCATATAGCAGTGGTCTCCAACATGGTGTCCGCATGGAGTCTGTAAGTTGCCAGCCAAAGCACACTCAATCTTAATATTTGGCTTCTTTTAAGTATGTTAACATTTTAAACAGTGATAAAACGTTTCGACAAATAAAATAAAATAAAATCAACAACTAAAAAAAAGTTTTGACTAGACTATATAAAAAAGTAGCCCACCAGTTACCGGGTGGCTGCCCGTGTTCAAAGGAAAAACACCCAGGGCTCCAGAATGCCACCAAAATTTGAGAGTGTGCCACTGATTTTTACATCCAGTCGCACATGTGCCACCAGTAATTTGATGTGACACTGAATTTAAAACAGCACATTGTACTTTCTGCATCTATCATTAAAGTATTTATTAGTAATACAGTGGAAATGAGTAGAAATGTGAATATTTGGTTAGCATGCAGTGTGTGCCCCTAAATTTTCTGGTTGCGCCCCTAAAATTTTCAGTTAGGGGCCACTGTGCTCCTAGTGAAAAAAGTTAGTCTGGAGCCCTGACACCTTTACTTGATCGAGCCATAAAGTTCATCAATGAATCTTTTCAATCATCAATTCTTGTCTTTCACACACTAGAGACAGAAAAACGTGAGCAAACATAATCCTGTGAGATTTACAGTCAAAACACCAGACGGTGTGACCTGCGGATGTTTGTTTAACTGTGAATTCTCACCAATCTCCGAACATGTCTGCTCTATAAAACTGATGGGTGAGTGGAAAGTCTGACCAGTGACCCTACTGATCATTTTCCCCTTTTCCAAAAACATCTATATAGAGCTAATGAAAGCTCCCAATTGGCTATCTCCAGACAGGACGTTAATGTCATTCAGGAAGCGTCTGTGTAAATCCAAAACTAAATGTTTTCTGTGTACATTTCCTCTGTAATAGTCCCAACTGGTGAAAAAACAAAGCTAAATTTTCATTCAGAGTGTCACAGAGATGAAAATTAAATGGACTTGGTGGTAAACACTGGAACATTCAGAACTTCCTTCATGCTAAAAAATGCTGGATTATTTTTAACTCAGCATTGGGTAAATATTGGACAGAACACATTGATGGGTTAAAAATTACCCAATGCTGGGTTGTTTTAACACAACTGATGGGTTATTATAACCCATGTTTGGGTAACAATAACCCAAAATTGGGTAAATTTTAACCCATCTGTGTGTTCAGTTCAATATTTAACCAGGTACCCAGGTTAACCGTGCTTTCAGGTTGGGGAACACAAATAACACCATGTTTAAGTGTTGTATAGCTGCTATCTATCCAACAGGGTTCCCACACCTTAGTCAACTTCAAATTCAAGGACCTTTCAAGGACTTTCCAGGTCCAATTCCCTTAAATTCAAGGACTAAATGTGGGGACACATTTAAAGAGCAAGGTTACATCATGTTACCTTTTAACATACATTGTTACAGTTCCCTTTCAAGGGAACTCACGCTGTGGTGACACTTTGGGGACGCCTCCAGGGGTAAGTGCGTCTGAATGTGTATATCAAATTCAACCAATGGTGAGGCTTAACGACAAAAACAGGGTGACGCGGGAGCCAGGAAGTATTTTGCTATCTAAAATATTGCCAGTGTCGGCGTTTCAAGGATGCAGGAAGTATGGCAAGGGAGACGCAGCATCTCATTCCCTTCTCAGGGAACAACAGTTACATACGTAACCCGAGACGTTTTCATGTGCCAAACACAACTATGCAATAAAGCATTTTGGTATGAATCAACATTCGCATATAGAAGATATAAGCATTTAAAGTGAACAGTTTAGCATGTGTGCTTAAAAGTCTAGAATTTTTATGATATTATCCTACACTACACAGGGAATAATATGGATTTTTTTTCCAGAAAACTTCTTGCATAAAATAGATTTAAGCACTTTCAATGACCTGTATCTATGTGTGTATATTTTCAAAAACTTCCCGGGGTCTTGAATTTTTCTCCCTTTTTCAAGGATTTCAAGGATCCGTGGGAACCCTGATCCAATCGTACCTTTTACATCTTCACAAGCATTAGATGCACAAAAAGAGTCAGAATGAATATGTAGTGGGCTGGGTGAAATTCACCAAAATTCATATCTCTGTAATTTTGGAAAGACTGACAATGATAATTATACTGGTTAATTTGGTTAACACATAACAGCTCTCTAAACAGAGATCAAGCTCTCAAGGGAAAATGCAAATAAAGATCAATAACCTTGAATGTGGACCACACAAAACACACTGTTGTGTTTTTAGGTGTCGGCCGGATCCAAAATGTAATTAGCAAAACATTTTTCATCAATGTCTCTGACAATTTATTTGCATGTGAAAACACATCATCAGGCGAGAACACTAAAGAAAACCAGGTTACATATTATGCAGCCGTTACCATGGCAATGTTTACCCGTGTTTTGATGCCCCGAGCGATTAACTACCTAATAAAGGGGTGGATTTGTAGACTTCCTGTGAAACTAGAGTATTGCATCACCGTACAGGTAGAGTTAAGCACCTGTGCACAAACGCAGATAAAGAAGCCCTCGACATTCACGACGGCGCGATACTTAGCATGCAAACAACAAAGACGTTGTGAGAAACCTGCGAGTTGATGTGTTTGGATCGACTCCAACAATGTCGTAAGCCACTGAAAGTTGTTTGGCACCGAATACACCATTGTGAAAGAAACTTAATAATTAAGCTGCCGGAATTCTGAAAATTCCTTGGATTCAACATCTTAGCACACAAAGGAATGCATGGTCAAACATCTCATACCAGGCCAAATAAGGAAAAGAGACAGGTCTACAAAAAAGAAATCAATAGACAATGAACTGACACCCTCTCTCAAGCATCTCACCGGCTCATTGACATGCATGAAATACTTCAAGATGATGTTGCAACTGATGTTGAGCAAGAGAAGGGTGCATGGAGAAAAACTACATATTTTAAGTACAATGACGTATATATATATATATATATATATATATATATATATATATATATATATATATATATATATATTTTTATTATTTAATTCAGAATTTTCTAAGTTAGATAATGTTTTTTTTTGGCATAAACTAGCACAAGTTTGTAACAGCCGCTATCAGAAAGCAAACCCTTCACAATGCATAATCTCAATAGGTGTGTCATTCGCTTTCACTAACAAACTAGTTCCAACAAGTATAATGTTACTACCACAGTTTTCTTTAAACAGGTACACAACATTTTTGGTACTCAATTCCTGCACGTTCTTTAGTATCTCAAAGCAAATGTCTTTATATATAAATAAGTTCAATATATTATTCAGAAATAGGGATGGGACGACAACCAGTTTTATGATTAACCACGATAAAATGTCTTGACGGTTAGTATTATCATTTAAAATTTAATTATCACTACAACAGTGTTTGATTGCCGTAATTTTGAAAACTCGCGGTAAATCTTTTCCAGCCAGAATCAGTTTGACGCATGCGCACATGCAACAGTTTTTTGCACAGGAAGGAATTTAAGGGATAACGTATTGTATTCATTCACGGTAAACTTATTAGACAGATTTATTTCTTTTTTTACCACAGAAATTATTTTAGGGACATGAAATATTAAATTGTGATTTTCAAAAATAAAAATAATTCAGTGCGTGGTGTATCAGTTCTTTTTGAACATTTCCATCTCATTTTAACAAAATCATGAAAATATTGATAACCGTGATATAACTTTGGTCACTATAATCATGATATGAAAATTCACTATTGCGAAACAAAGCAAAGCATCATAGCATTTACACTGTAAAAAATTTGCTGTAATTTTGCAGCTGGTTGCCAGTAACTTACTGTAGAAGATAAAGTCTAAAAATGTTTCATGTTCATTTAACTTTGAACAAAATGTTGCCAGTAAATAACAAATGTAAAATCTACAGTAAGTTCCTGGCAGCTAGTTGCCAGTAATACCCAGTAATACTGTAATTTTGCCGGGCAATATCGACCAAAACATATATCTTAATCCCTATTCGGACTAGGGCTGTGCAAAAATATTGATACAGCTAACAATCGTGATACTTTTCCACCACTGCTGTAGTTGTCGCTGTCCAGTTGTCATATACTTCAGAATAAATTTGCTTACCGTTAACATACCTCGATAGTATTTATATATATATATATATAAATATATATGTATTTCTCTCAGGGGGTTTTCTCATCCTAGGAGTTTTCCCCCTGGACTAGACAGGAGGTTTTTCTCCTAGGGGTTTTTTTCATCCCCTGGAGAGTCCGCCATCTTTGGCTTAACTTACTACTTTACTTTATTGTATAGGTTATATTACCACTACGCTTGCTTGTCTATGCTTTTCCTACATCTATTAATGTAAAGCTGCTTTTAAGCAATAACAATTGTGAAGAGCGCTATATAAATAAAATTGAATTTAATACGACCATTCGGCCAATGTCTCAGTAGTTAGCGGGAGTGAAAAAATGGCATAAATTGTAAAAATGTCAGCAGCTTTCAAAGCCGAAGTGTGAAAGCACTTTGGCTTTTAAAAAAAGTAAAAAAAAATCAGCTCTATTTGTTTTTTTACATTTTTGATAAAAATAAAAAGTAATGCAATGTACCGCAACATGCACCATATTGTATTGTATCGTGATACTCTGTATAGTGTCCCATGTATCTTGTGGCCCTTGCCAATACCGAGCCCTAATTCGGACAGTAATTGTTTCTCATGAGGATGTCTGTTAAAATATATTTGCATGCTTCCTTAACAATAAAACTCATGCATTTGGAAGAAGATAATTTGGCTATGGATGTGTGAATTTATAATATAAAAACCCGGGAAATGAGCTGGACATGAGGTTAATTAGGCTACATGATCATTATGACCTGGATACTTATATGTATATGAAATACTGTTGTGTAAATTAATACATTTTAAGTTTGTATTTAGCACTTGTTGCTGTTAATAGACATTTTTGTGATTTTCTCCTATTTATTTTTATCAGCTCTTGCTGTAGTGGAGCGATGATAAAATTTGTTCCCATAAACTTTAGATAATTTAAATTACGAAGGTGTCAATGTTTAAAATGCACGCAGAGAAAAACTCATCTTTGGTGCAGAATAAATGCAAAGAGCGTGGCCGTGCTTTCAGTGGTCTAAAAGAAAGTGCAGAATGACTTTTGCATTGATCCCTTTTGAGATCTGGATATGGACGGCAATTAAATTACAACACGACCTTGGTGTTCAACATGCGAGCTGGTTTGAAAGTTTGTCTGGCCTAAAGGGATAGTTCACCCAAAAATAAAAAATAAAGTAATTTTCTCACTCTCATGTTGTAACAAACTTGTATAAAATGTCTTTGTTCTGATGAACACACAATCATGAGCCCCATTCACTTCCATAGTAGCAATAAAGAATACTATGGAAGTGAATGGGGCTCATGATCGGTTTGGTTACAAACATTCCTCAAAATATCTTATTTTGTGGTAATCAGAACTAATAAATGTATACAGGTTTGTAACAACATGAAAGTGAGTAAATCATGACAGAGCTTTTATATTTGGGTGAACTATCCCTTAAGTGTACATTCAAGAAAGGAGGGTCAAACCACAGCAATAAAGACAGTATTGCTTCATCCACATATCCCACTGGGAAAACCGAATTTAAGAGTATACCACTGCTCCACTTCACTCTCCTGATAATATAAATGTGAATGATTTCCATGACAAATACCACTATAAACCATCTGTTTACCAATAAGTCCAGATCCAGTACAAAATTACTTATATAATGCGGTTCATATTCCAGTATGATTTGATGGTTTTCTATTGGTGCCTATTCGCCAGATAACAACACCCAACACATTATCAGTAGAGAGCCACAAAGACCAGTTCTTTCTATTAAAACCAATACAATTCCCACTATAACCATAAATCCATAATAATCAATGTGATTGTATTCTTGTTTTAGCAGGGCATTTTGCACAAAGCAGTAAAAAAGCATTATTTCATTAAAACACAATTCCCATTAAAACCAGTAGAACTTCTGTGATGGTTTCTATAGGTTTGAATTTAGCACAAACCAGTACAGTATAAGAGCACTGTTGGTGATTAATGTGAAAAGTTTCATGGACAGCAGCAGGTAACTCAC